>NW_001914868.1:20265-24131 GCF_000208925.1 Entamoeba histolytica HM-1:IMSS | reverse complement strand
TCAACTGCATCTTTAAATGCTTTTGCTTGTCCAAATGCTGCTTGTCCAATAGCTCCATCCATTACAAAAATAATTGAATCTGGTTTAATTGCATCACGAACACTTTGCATTTCTTTAAATAACTCTTTATCTTGTTTATGTCTACCTGATGTATCAACAAGAATTATATCATTTTTTTCCTTTCTAAAGGTACGAACTCCTTCACTAGCAACTTTTACTGGATCACTTTCTTCTTTTATTCCAAAAAATGGTACTCCTGCTCGTTTAGCATTCATTTGTAATTGTTCATATGCTCCTGCTCTAAATGTATCTGCTCCAACGACAGCTGGTTTATATCCTCGATTTTTATAATACAACGCAAGTTTTGTAATAGTAGTAGTTTTACCTGCTCCTTGTAAACCAACCATCATTAATACACATGTTTTTCCTTTCTTAGGTTTAAATGCTTCAGTTTTTGGATCAACTAAATTGATAAGTTCTTCAAAAACAGAATCTTTTATTAACTTTCTTTTGTCAATTCCATCAGGAATATCTTCTGAATTAATTTTCTTTTTTATGTTATTTACCATTTGTCTAATAAAGATTGGATTGACATCTTCCCCTAATAATGACGTTTCAATCTCTTTTAATAACGTATTAATAACTTCTTCATCTACAACAGTAGATGAAGTCATTTTACGTAATGCTGTCACAAGACTTGACCCAAGTTGTGAAAGTACCATTTCGTTGTACCAATACTAATTTTCAGTTATTTATTTTTTTATTATTTTTTTCTAGTAGTTTTATTAATTATAAATTGTGGAAGTAATATATGGTGTGAAGTAGAATATAGTAAATATAAATAGTAAATGTATTATAATTCTATAAATTTAATTTTTGAAGTAAATATAAAATTTTGTTTTTTCTTTTTTGTTATTATTTATTATATTATTTTTATTATATTTGTTTTGCAATGAAAAAAATAAACGGAATAACTTTTTCATTTATTACTCCTTCTTATTCAGAATGTTTATTTAATATTAATAATAAAATTTAATTAAATAAGTATTATTAGAACTAGTTTCTTTATTATTCCTAGCTTAGGGGAAATAATTCAATTAATACTCATTCTTATATTATCAATATAGAGTTTATTTGATTATGATAGAAGCAGTATTCAATGACATACTTCATGTTTGTAATTACTGGGTTTTTAGCTTCTTTAATGATGTCAATTTCAATTTTTATTTCTTTAATTAATCTATTACTTTCTTTATTTATTAATCCATTTATTGAAATTACTACTGGAATTGTTTTGACATCTTTTATTTTCTCTATTTTCATTAGCCTATTCTTTAATTCATTATACTTATTTCTATTCTTCAAATACACTCAATTAATATTGTGATATTCAACATTAGTCATATCAAATAATAGACCAGTTTTATTCTTTTTATCTAATACATATATATCTGGTATTTTGTGGTATTGTCATTCACTTTTATGCATTATTTGTTTGTTCATGTCATAGTGATGTCTTTATATTTGAATATTGTTTCATATGGGGGTTTTTATATTGTTTATTTCATGTATATTTTCTTATTAATCCCTCCAATATTATTATGCCTAAATTGTCATGTTTTTCTATTTGTGATTTTTTATGATAAATACAAGATAGTAGAATGTGTTGTACTGTTGCTATCTTGTCTTTACAAAGTGTTGAGTATTTCAATCTTTCATTTTTCATTATTTTTGATTTTCTATACCCACAAAATATTGCTCCATCTTGCATTTTAGTTAATTGGAGAAATGCATTCTTTTTAATATTGATTGACTTCCATGCTTTCACTGTAGTAGTTTTATCTACTCCTTTTGACTCAAATCATCGTCTAAAATATCCACTAATTTGATAACACTTCCATTTTTTGATGTATTTGTCGGTCATTAATTTTTTATTTCTACTACTACTTCTTTTTCTTTTTTCTTTTCTATCCCTTCATTTATTATTTCTTCTATTTTTGTTTCATTGATTTTATGAATTAATGTTTTTTAATTCTATTCCATATTCCCTTCTTACTGTACCATCTATCTAATATGTTATTTCCAATTTCACTTTCTCTGGTACAGTAGTACATTATTGTTCTAATTATTTCATTAACATATTCGTCCCTTATATTTATTAATCATTCACCCATTTCTTCTAGAGGGACATACAACCTATCTTTGGAGTTTCACCAATGTATTTTGCCTTTCTTAAATATTTTCTTATCTCCAAATCAATTTTGTCTAGGTCAGTTATTTTCCAATTTACAACTGATGCTGAATATCTGAAGATAGGGATTACTTCCGTGTTTATTCTAGTAATACATCTTCTATTACTACTTTCATCAGTGTTTGACATTTTATATTTTAAATAATAATGAAATAATTTAAAGAATGAATAATCATGAATATGAAATCGAATATAATAAAAATAATAAAAATAAAGATAAAATTCAATTTATATAACGTATCAAATATATATAACAACATAAGAAATGAAGATAAAATAACATAAACGAATCGAGAATATATTCAAATAAATATAAATAATAAATATAAATATTAAAGAATAACATCAGAAAATAAATTTTCAAAAAAGAAAAAATAAGAAAATATCAGAATAAACAATATATTCTAATTAGTATAATATATTTAAAAATGATATAATGAAATGTTATGAAAAATAAATAATGAATAAATAAAAATGATAAATAAAAATAATTATCAAAAAGAGAAATAACATAAAAACAACATATTATTAATAATAAACATGAAATTAAAAAATGTCATTATAAATTAAATTGTAATTTAAAGATTCATTCACTTCTCTTGAATTAAAATAATAATAAATGAAATAATCAATAAAGAAACTATTTGTTTTATAAAAAGAATGAATTACTTCAAATTAAAATAAAGAAAATATAATATATATAAACATGAAATATTTAATGAAATAATAATGATACTAATAAATAGTGGTATATAGAAATAACTCATAAAAAATATCCTTAAAAGAATGAATTAATCTCATTAAACAATAGATACAAAAATCATAATTAATCAATTTAATGTAATTATTTTTATTCTTCATTATTTTAAATTGATTTAATTTATTTTCTATCTCTTTCTTTTCTTTATTATTCTGATATTTTCTATAATAGATACTTTTATATTTATTTCTTTATCTTCCAACAATGTACTTATTTCTCAATTCTAATTACTTGTTGTTATTCTGTCAAAATCACAAAAAGAAGAAGAAAAATCAAATGATAATCTTAAAATTAATTTAAAATAAAAGAATTGAAATACAATAATAAATAACAAAGAAATAATGAAAATATAATAGAATGAAAAAAAAACAATAATAATAAAGTATTTTGATGGTAGTATTAAAATATTTCAATGAAATATTGAATAATTTCATTTTAATCTATTTCATTTATTTCATTATTCAATAATATTATTTCATAGTAATGAATTATTTCATACTTATAATGAATGTGAAGAAATATTTGAATATGATTGAAGAATAAATAAAGAAATAATAATGGATGAAATAAATCATTCAATACATTTAAAAGAGAAAGAATAATTGAAAAATATTCAAATCACAGAATATACAAAATATGATAAAATATTGAAATACACTATCAATTGAAGTTAAATCAATTAAAATTGAATATCTAGAAGGTATTTATCATTCAAATCAATTAATATTCAATTAACAATTATTGCAATAATAACTAGTTGTTTCTTCAAATATGTTTCATTAACAATCATCATTCATCACTAATTACATTATTAGATATGGATGTTTGTATAAATGTTGATGTAAAAAAGAATAA
>NW_001914868.1:0-20165 GCF_000208925.1 Entamoeba histolytica HM-1:IMSS | reverse complement strand
TTAACTGAAATTAACTGATATTATGATTAATTCATATGTATTTATAAATACAATACTCTCATTTGAAAGTTAATCATTTTTGATTGTATTTAAATTTTGATAACATTTAATAAGAAATAAATAAAAAAAGAGAAAATAAAATGGTCACAGCGGGGATTGATCGAACCCACGACCCTCACATTTCTCTTTCCTATAAGTACGATGTACTACAAACTGTGCTACAGGACCTTCTTGCTTTTTTCTTCTTCTTTTTATTCTTCTTCTTTTTATTCTTCTATTCTATTATTTTGTTTTGACTCTGAATCAAACTTGAAAAGTCAGAACCATTACACATTCTTTATCACAAACTCATGCCTCATTTCTCAATCTTATTATCTTATTATGATTTGCATCTGAATAGGAAATGCGTTGGTTATTATTTCAATGAATGTAATGAGGTATTGTAGTTGACATTGTTTGTTGTAATATAAGAATTGATATTGATTAATATGAAACTAGAAATGTATAAATAATATTATCAAATGAAAATGATATATTTGATGTGATTAATACTAAATGAATTTAGATATAATACTTTAGTGATATTAGTATGTTCATTCACCATAAAATAAGAAAATTAAAAATTAAGTTCTTTAAAATTAAAATGAAAACCAAAGAAGAAAATAAAAAGAAGAATGAAAAGACGATAGTAGAAAAGAAATAAAAGAGAAGAAAATGTTTTTTTTTCACAAGTCAAGAAGAAATTCTAAATAATAAGTGAATTATTAGAAATTACTTTTTTAACGATGTATTATGTAGTTAAAATCCATTGGTAACGAATAAATGACAATTCTATTGACGCTTAATTATATGATTTTTATTTTTTATTTTGAATATTATATAATGAAGACTTATTATGTTTATTATTTTGTTATTTCATTTCTTAATATTCTTCAATAAGTATAACTTTATTTATTGTTTTTATTCTATTTTCTATGATTTTCTTCTTTAATGTACTTTCTATTTCTTGCTCTTTTTATCATTTTATTTGAATACATTATTATTTATATAACTTCTTTTGTTATTTCTTCAATTTATTCTTCATTATATGATTCTATTATAACATATTCTTCTTGCTCATATTCTTGTACCACCACTTTAACTATATTTAACATATTTTCATTATTATTATTGGATTTATCTTCAGTATTTATTTCTTCATTCTTTGTTTTGTATTATAATATTTATTTTCTTTATATCTTCTTCTTTTCTTCTTTATTCTTTATTTATTCATATACTATAATTATCATTTCTTGTTTGTATTGTTTTGTATTTCTCTTCTATTATTCTATTATTTCTTTCTGTTCATTTATTTCTTTCAACTTTTATTTTTATGTTGTTGACTTTATCTTCTATTCTCTTATTTCTTTCTTGTTTCTTTTCATATTCTTCCTTTTCTTCTTTTCTTTTCATTATTTGCTTCTTCTTGTTATTTTGTCATTACTTATTATCTTTTTGTTTCATCTTCTTTAAGATACTTTTCCAATGCAGGATATACAACAAATTTTATTGCCATTGTTATGGAGTAATGCCTTAACGTCTTGTAAAGAAAACCAAACAAGACATAGAAATACAAGGTTTAATGTCAATAACAACAATAAAAGATATTACGATTATGATAAAAGAAATAGCAAGAGAAAAGGGTTTAAAAAACAACAAAGACAAAGAAAAACAAATAAAAAAACATGATAAATACTGGAATAATAATGAATATACAAACAATAGACATAGATGGTTAACAATAAATGAGATACAAGAAAGAATAAAAAGAATAACAAGTGAATGGAAAGAAGGAGAATACGAAGAAATACTTAAAAAATATGAAGGTAAAAGGAAAAGATGGTATGATATCCTCCAAGAAGTATATTCAATCAAAAAGAAAAGATAATTGAAAAGACGAAAGAAGAGTTTAAAGAAAAAACAAAAGATTGGGAAGAAAAAGACATTAAGGCTATAGAAGCAGAAATTAAAAACAAAAACCCAATCAAAGAAATGAATGATAGATGTAAAATTGCAAGAATAATAAATGAAACAGAAAGTATAATGAAAACACAAGAAGAAACAAAAAATAAAGAAGAAAAGTTAGAAGAAGAAAAAGTTAAAGAAGAAATACTTGCTCTGAAAAATCAAATTACTGAATTAAAAGAAAAACTTAAAGAATTAAGTATGAAAAGAATGGAAGAAGAACAAGCCATCTCAGAAGAAATGAGGAGAAAAGCAAAAGAAGTAGTTAGGAAAGAATTTGAAGAAGAAATTACAGAAATGAAAACACAAAATAGAAAGATTCAAACGAATTATGAAGAAATGAAGAAAGAAAATGAAAAATTAGAAGAAGAAAACTTAAAACTACAAGGAAAATATATGAGATAGAAGGAAAGAAAATCACAGAAGTAAATAATAAAGAAGAAAAAATCCGAAGCATCCAAGCTAATAAAAAGAAGATGGAAAAAGAAAATGAAGAAATGAAAGAAGAAATTGAAAAGTTGAAAAAGAGAAACAAACTGCTAGAATAAAAGGCAAATACATTAGAGAAGAATGTTGAAATGATAGAGGAAAATACTAAAGAATTAAAGAAAGAAATAAGAGATAAAGAAAAACAAATCTCTGAATATCAAGAAATCGTAATTAAAAACCAATAAATTGCAGAAAGAACAAGAGAAGAATTAGACAACACACAAAAAGAAAATGAAACACAAAAACAAATAATATCAAAACAACAAGATGATATTGAAAATTTTATCTTACAGAAGGAACTAGAGAAGAAGAAGAAAACGATGACACTTGTGATAAATACACAACCAGTACTGAGGAAAGCATCATCAGGAACGATGGAGATGAACGAAACTACTCCTATGAAAAAGACAGTAGTGGAAATCGAAGAGAAAAGCAAAGCACTGATTGTCAAAAAACAAGAGATGATAGTCAGACAAGAAATACAAGTCATTTTAATTTAAAATAAAAGAATTGAAATACAATAATAAATAACAAAGAAAGAGTGAAAAAAAAAACAATAATAATAAAGTATTTTGATGGTAGTATTAAAATATTTCAATGAAATATTGAATAATTTCATTTTAATCTATTTCATTTATTTCATTATTCAATAATATTATTTCATAATAATGAATTATTTCATACTTATAATGAATGTGAAGAAATATTTGAATATGTTTGAAGAATAAATAAAGAAATAATAATGGATGAAATAAATCATTCAATACATTTAAAAGAGAAAGAATAATTGAAAAATATTCAAATCATAGAATATACAAAATATGATAAAATATTGAAATACACTATCAATTGAAGTTAAATCAATTAAAATTGAATATCTAGAAGGTATTTATCAATCAAATGAGTTAATATTCAATTAACAATTATTGCAATAATAACTAGTTGTTTCTTCAAATATGTTTCATTAACAATCATCATTCATCACTAATTACATTATTAGATATGGATGTTTGTATAAATGTTGATGTAAAAAAGAATAAAAGAATATCATAAACATATTTTATGATTAAAATAAACAGAGTTAATGATAATTTAATTACTCACTTATTTTGAGTGTTTGATAATCATTCATTCTCATTCCTTCATTTCATCATTTTCATTTTTGCTGTTAATTATGTTATTATTAGTTTGTATAAATCCACGTTGATCCACGTATACATGAATACATGAATAAGAAAGTGTGAATAACAGCCAACACATCAATAAGCCAACACATCAACCATACTGAGTATTTAAAGGAACTTGAAGAAATAATTAGCATTTAGAAATAAAGTATGGATCCAAACAAATGGACAGATGCAACAGTTCAAATGTTCAAAGAATCACAAGAAAAAGCATTTGAAAGAAAGAATGCATATATCATGCCAATTCACATGATGAATGCAATTGTTGAAGAAGAGTCGAATATTATTATCCGAATAGTCGAGATGATGGGAGGTGATGTTAGTAAAATGAAGAAAGAAATACAAGAAGGAATGAATAAGATTCCAGTTCAAAATCCACCACCAGTAGAAATTGGACTTCATCCAACAACACAACAAGTGATAAGACGAGCAATAGAGAAACAAAAGACAATGGGAGATACATATCTTGCAGTTGATGTGATAGTAATGTCATTGATGGAAGAGAAAGAAATTAGTACGATAGTAGGAAATAGTGGAATTAATGTTCTGGAATTTAACAAAAAGATAATGGAAATGAGAAAAGGACAAAGTGTAGAAACAAAAGAAGCAGAGAGTCAATATGAAGCATTGAAGAAATATGGAAATGATTTAACGGCACAAGCAGAAAGTGGGAAGATGGATCCCATCATTGGAAGAGATGAAGAAATTAAACGAGTTATTCGTATTTTATCAAGACGAACGAAAAATAATCCAGTCTTAATAGGAGAGCCAGGAGTTGGTAAAACAGCAGTAGTTGAAGGACTTGCACAAAGAATTGTTAAAGGGGATGTTCCAAGTAATTTGCAATGTCGAGTTATTGGATTAGATATGGGAGCATTAATAGCAGGAGCACAATATAGAGGACAATTTGAAGAAAGATTAAAAGCAGTAATAAAAGAAGTTAAAGAAAGTAAAATACCTATTATATTGTTTATAGATGAAATTCACACAGTATTAGGAGCTGGAGCAACAGGAGAAGGAGCAATGGATGCAGCTAATATTTTAAAACCAATGTTATCAAGAGGAGAATTACGATGTATTGGAGCAACAACGTTAGAGGAATATAGAAAATATGTTGAAAAAGATCCAGCATTTGAAAGACGATTCCAACAAGTTTATGTAAGTGAACCAAGTGTAGAAGATACATTATATATTCTTCGAGGAATAAGAGAGAAATATGAAAATCATTATGGATTAACAATTACGGATTCAGCATTAGTTTCAGCAGCAACATTAAGTAAAAGATACATCAATGGAAGATTTCTTCCTGACAAGGCAATTGATTTAGTTGATGAAGCATGTGCTACATTATTTACACAAAAGAATTCACAACCAGAAGAAATAGATAGATTAGAAAGAAGAGAAACACAAATAAATGTGGAGAAAATAGCATTAGAAAGAGAAGTTAAAGAAACGGATGAAGAACATAAAAAAGTTATTGAAGAAAGACTTAAAGAAATTGAAAAAGAAATGAGTGAAAATAAAGAGAAATTAACAAAGTTACGAATTAATTATGAGAAAGAAAAAGGAGGAAGTGAAGAAATGAAAGAACTTGCAACAAAAATAGAAAGTATGAAACATAAAGCAGAAAGTACTAAAGATTTAGAAGTAGCAGCTGATTTGAAATATTATGCAATACCAGAAGCAGAAAAGAGATTGGCAGAATTAAAGAAACAAAATAAAGAAACAACAATGATATCATTACAAGTCACAGCAACACAAATAGAAGAAGTTGTGAGTAGATGGACAGGAATTCCAGTTACTAAAATGAATCAAAGTGAGAAAGCAAGATTACTGAATTTAGAAAGTGAAATACATAAACGAGTAATAGGACAAGATGAAGCAGTGACAGCAGTTAGTGATGCAATCATTAGAAGTAGAGGAGGATTAGGAAATGAAAAACGACCAATAGGAAGTTTTATGTTTTTAGGACCAAGTGGAATAGGTAAAACAGAATTAGCAAAAGCATTAGCAGCTGAATTGTTTGATTCAGAGGAAAATATAGTTAGAATAGATATGAGTGAATATATGGAAAGTCATAGTGTGTCGAGACTGATAGGAGCACCACCAGGATATGTTGGATATGAAGAAGGAGGACAATTAACAGAAGCAATTCGTCGTAGACCATATAGTGTAATATTATTTGATGAAATTGAAAAAGCACATCCACAAGTATTTAATGTGTTATTACAATTATTGGATGAAGGAAGATTAACAGATGGAAGAGGAAGAACAGTTGATTTTAAGAATACGGTTGTGATTATGACATCGAATTTAGGAAGTGAAATAATAATGAAAGGAGTAGAAACAACAGGACAAGTTGATGAACAAGTTAAAGAACAAGTCATGGAAATAGTGAAGAAGTCGTTTAAACCAGAGTTTCTCAATCGAATGGATGATATTATAGTATTTTCACCACTTTCAGAGAAAGAATTGAAAGAAATAGTTAAATTACAAATGGGAGAAGTGATTAAAGTCATTAAAAAGAGATATCCAGGAAGTGAAGTTGAAATGACGGAAGCAGCAATAGAAGGAATCATTAAAGCAGGATATTCAATAGCATATGGAGCAAGACCAATGCGAAGATATATTGAAAAGACAGTTGTTACAGAAATAACAAAATCAATAATAGGAGGAGTGATGAAAGAGAAGAGTAAAATTAAGATAGGATATGAAGATGGTAAGATTGAAGTTAAAATAACTGATAACTAAAAAGGATAATAATATAATTGAATGTATTTTATAAAAGAAAGAGGTTGAAAGAGGTTGAAAGAAAAAGGAAGAATAATATAAAAGACAATCAATTGAATAATAATGTTTATTTTTAATGTGAATACTATTTCTTTTCATCAATTGTATTTGATGAGATATCAATGTTTTTTAGAATAAATGAATGAATATATTTTACACAGTCTAATTAAAGTTAATCAACATTAATATTTCATCTATTCTTTAGAAAATTATCAATACATCATTTTCTCATGTTATTCTTCAATTATTTCTCATTAATCTTTCTATTTCATCATCTTTTAATGAATATTTTTTTTATTTATTTCATATATTTTCTTCTCTCATCTATTGCCATTGTAACTATCATTTTATATGTTAATGTAATACATGGTATAGTTATTATAACATTATTAACTTCTTTTATATTTATACTTTATGTTCATTTCTATCATTCTATGTTTTTGATAATTCAACAAATTAATTAAGTTCATTCACATCATTTAACGTTAAAGCTGGCACTAATAAATGAATAGTTAGGTCAAATATTAATACATTGAATTTAAAACATGTTCATTTATTCATAGTGTTAAACTAAGAATATATTTCAATACACTTAATAATCAAAATGTTTTACTTTTAAACATGAATATGTTAAAATAACAACATTATTTAATTAGTATTGTTAATTTAAATATATTTGTACATTCGTTGAGTCTTATTAGTTTGTTGGTTCATCATATCACTTTGTAAACGATATATTTTAACATTAATTTTATTTTTTAGAAAATGATGAAGTTAATAACTTCAATCAACTTTTAAAATATTCTTTTTGATACAAACTTAACTACAACTACATGATTTTACAATACCAATGTAATAAACATGAAATGAATTACAATTATAATAAACAAGAAGATATAATTCAATTGATAATATTAGACAGAATAATACTGAGTAAATTATATTTCATTATAGAATTTATTCAAAATAGAAATATTAATATATCATGATAATAACACATTCTTGGATTTAGTTTTATTTAGATTGATATTTTTCATTTTATCTTCAAATATTAACAAAATAAGATATTATTAATCTTGAATTTATTAATATAACACCATTATTATTCTTATTGATATTTCTGATAATTTATACAAATAGTACAAAAATTAGTTAATCAAAAAGTTGTTTTTTAATAAAAGAAGAGATATAAATGATAAGAAGAATGAAGAAGAGAATTTTAATGTATTATATTTAAAAGAAGAAAGAATAATAATAAATAATAAAGAAGAAAAAAAGAAAAAGAATAAAGATAACTAATAATTTAATTATCATTCATGAAATGGATAAAAACAACAATAAATGATAATAGAAAAACAATTAAAACATTAAATGATCATCACATTTATATACACATAATAATGAAATAATTGTAAGAGATGATGAGTAAACATTTTTAATAGAAGATATAATAAATAAAGAAAAGAATAATCAAGAAAAGAAAAAATACAATAAATAAATGATATAATAATTTGAATATAAATAAATTAAAATGAAATGATAAAAATCAATTCGATAAGAATGTTTTTCAATCATATGATAGAAAATAAAATGAAAAATGAAACAAAATATAAAAGACAATGTGATTGAAGATTAAGAAAGATTTAAAATATCAATTGACAAAAAACAATAATTAAAATTAACATATATTCCATATTGTAATAAAATCAATATAACAACATAAATAATTGATATTTCACAAAGTAATACAAATGTGTCTGAATAAAATATTTCAATTGAAAAATAAGAAAGGAAAAACAAGAAAAACGAAAATATAAATACAAGAAATGAAAATTAAACAAAAAGAATAGAATGAAATAATTAATAATTTAGTTGAAATGAAATAGGAAATGATAAAACTATAATATTAAATGTGTGTTTAAATACAAGTATTGAATAAAAATAACAAATGAAATTAAATATATAATTATAAATGAAGATAAAATAAAACATAAGAAATAGTAATTTCAAAATAAAATACATCAAATGAAAAATTAAAATATTAAAAACAAAAGAACAAAACCAAACAAAATAATAAATACAACAACATTTAGAGATGTAAGAAGAAAGAATATGATAAAGAAATTAATAAACAGATAATAAATCAATTATGATTGACATCATCTTTATGTTTTTCATCATGTTGAGAAGTGAGAGAATCAATTTCTTCAACATACTTTATTTCTATTCAAATAAAGTTTTTTCAAGCATGCTCGACTTAAACTATTTTTCATTTAAGTTGCTATCTGAGATTTATTTTGATTTTAATGAGTAATATAATATTTCTCATTCTTTATATTGTTGTTTTAACGAGAGTATATCCATAATCTAATGACTATGACTCATCTCATTTATCTTCCACACCCCTTAAAGAAACACTATTCCTTGATAATATCATTATGTTAAATTTTTGTGCAACACTAACAATTATATATGCATCTTCTCTAATAAATAAGCATCCTTAATAACTACTCATAATAAATATTAATAAATAATAACAAGTTATTTTTGAATATATATTATCACACAAAAAGCACTTCATGACTAGACAATAACTGGGATATTCGAAGCATGGGAATATTATAGGGTCTTTCATAAAATAAAGTAAAAATAAGAAAAAAGAAAATGTTTAAAATTAAGGCAGAAAACAAACAAGGGATAAAAAAGAAAGAATAAGCAGAAAGAAAATTGAGAATATTTTAATAAGAAGAAATAAAAGAAAGAAGTGCTTTCCTCATACTCATACAAAAACATCAATGATAAGTTAAACAAAAATATTACTCTTTTTAAACAGCAAAGGGATGTGATTATTCACCACTGAGCAATGAAGAATAAATTAAAAATCTAATAACACTTAATTAATTATTTCTTTCACTTATTTCTTGTTAATTTGATGAAGAATAATTAATTTAATTTCAGTTCTTTCAATTTCCAAATCACAATAATTAATTTCTTCTATGTATTTCATTCTTTTATTTCTTTGTAATTTCTTTATTTTTATTTATTTTGTTATTCTTTTCTTGTTTAATGTTTTATTCTTTTTTATCTTTTTCTTCAGTAATATTATGATAATCAATTATCTCTTTTTCATTTATTCTACATTAATTAATGTTAATAATATTATCCTTGTCATCATCATTACAATTCCATATTATCTTTATGTATTATAATAACAATATAAACATTTTGATTCACCAAATTACATTAAAAATGAATATTTTCCAGTTATTCCATTTAAAATTTCAATAATTTTTGTTGTTATTTATCTACTTTTGTTTTCTTCTTTTCTTCTTTATGAACTTCTTTATGAATATAACATTAACATTTAATCAACACGATACAAACATGTCTCTAAATGTCTAACGTTGGAAAAAATATTCCATATTATCTTATCCATTGTTTTATTATTTTATGTAAATTCTGGTTGAAATTCAAAACAATATTAATTATTTAAAATTCTTTTTATTCTTTTTTAATATAATCAATTATTTATTCAGATATATTCTTTTCATTCTTCTGTGTCTTGTAATACATGTATATTAATAATAAATATATCTCATTTATCATATGTTCTTTATGTTCATTTTGTTTCTTTAGTTTCTGATTTTGCGGTATTATTTTCTTTCAAAACATTCTTCATTTTGAATTTACAAAATGTAATTTTCAACCACTTATATTTCAATTGATAAATAATTTAATTTGTTAATATTTATTGATTGGCTTAAATTGATAGATGTTTAAATAATAATTAAACATGATAATTATTTATTTATCAATTTGAAGAATTGAAGTAAGGTATTAAAAAACATTTCATAATCATTTGAAATAAATAACTTCATTTCTTCATTTTTTAAAAAATATCCTTCACAACATATTTTATTTAAACGAAAAACAACAAAATATTTTATCGAATGTTACATAACCATTATTGTTGTTTTTATTTAATTTTTACATAAAAATATATATTTTTGAAATAAAAGGAAATAGAAAATATTTAAAAATAAACGAATAAATTTATCGATAATTTAACATGACAGTTTGTTTTTGTTTATTAGTTTGAAATACAAACATCATTAAATAAAAATAAATTGGTAATGTTATGATTGAATAAAAAAATGCATAAATAATTATACACTAATTTTTGAAATATATTTATTATTATAATTTTTAATTTACATTAAACAATTATTTTTTATTTAGTGACAATGATTATATTTTTATTCATTGATTATCAATTGGAATGAATGATGATAGTGTTGTTAAATAATCAAAATAAAAGAATGAAATATGATTAAATTATTTATTATTTCATCTTCAATAAACAAAAAGAAATATTTAGATTATTGATTATTTCTTTTATTATGTTCCTATTTAATGTAATTTTATTTCTTTATTGATTTGACTTTATTTCATTTTTTATTCATTTGATTTCTTTTATTTATTGTGTATTTATATCATTTCTTTTCTCTTTTATTTCTTATTCTTATTTTATTATCACATTTTTATTTATCATTTATTATTTTTATTAATTTAATTTAATTGAAATAATATTGTTAAAACATGAAAACTCAAATCACAAACGTTGAAATAATAAAAATAAAACAGAATTGAATCTTTTTCTCTTCATTTTTTTGTTATTTTAACAATAAATGAAAAAATAAAATAAACTAATTATAGAAAATAACAATATTATAATTTTATTATTATTATATTATTAATATTATTATATATTTATTGTTATTGTAAAATAAAAATAACATTTGTTTAAAATAGAATAATGATAGAAATAAGAATTGACTTAATGTGTTAATAAAATGTAATGCCTATTTAAACATTCATATTTTGAACTTATAAACATCAAATTGAATTAAAATGGAAGAATTAATAAACAAGAACAACCAATTAATTAAAAAAGTAGTACAAACACTTCCAAATATTCAACAATCAATTGATGATACTACTAAGAAATATCAATATTATTTAGGAAGTATTAAAAATGAAATATTTGAAATAAAAGATGATGAAACATATTCAGAAGCTATTAAAAGAGGAGAAGGAATATTTGATAGGATTGATGAAACAGAAAAAAGAAGAAAGTCAGTAATAGAAAAAAGTCAAGAAACAATCAACCAAATAGAAATAATGAAGAATAAAATGTCAAGAATCATAGAAGAATGTAATCATGATGAAGAAACACTAAGTAAAACACGGAATGAATTAATTGATAAAATCATTTCAATTGAAGAAATGAATATGAGAGATAAAGTATTCAGAAAACCAAAAGAAACAGATAAAATCACATCAGAATTTAATAAAAAGAAAGAAGAATGGAAACAGCATTACAGTGATTATTTGGAAAGAAAGAGGAGACAAGAAGAAGAAAAGAAGAGGAAGAGAGAAGACAAGAGCAAGAGAGAAAGATGGAAAAATATTCAATATACTATTTGATTCAGATATTGATGATTGGAAATTTGGTACATCAATATTTGATAAAAAAATAATAAATAAATAACATATAATAATTATTATTGAAGATTCAGAAGGAAATAAATTTGGAGGATATGTTAATTCTATAATTGATAAAATTGGTTATTGTGGTTATATAAATGATCCAAAATCATTTGTATTTTCATTAAAATCAAAAGGAAGAATGAAAAGAATGAAGAAATTTGATATTAAACAACCACAAAATGCATTTTATTTGTGTAATCAATCAAATAATTATTTATTTTCATTTGGATATGGAAGTGATATTTGTGTTTATAAAGAAAATAATAAAACAAAATCATATTATAAACAATCCTCATTTGAATATAAAGGAATATCAAATGCACTTTGTGGAAAAGAACATTTCACACCAAAACGATTCATAGTAATTGAAATGAAATGATTCAATCTGGAATTAATTGAAAATGAAATAAAAAAAGAATAAAAACAAATCAATGAAGAATATGAACAGCCATTTTGTTCATCTACCAATGAATGAAATGGTAAATTAAAAATTGACATAATTTAATGTTGATTTAATTTATTTCATTTGAAATATTCACACCCAATGTGTTTTTAATAAATAATAAAAGAAATAAGAATAAAAGAGAAATAAAATGATAAAAATGGTTGATATTAATTAATTTAATAATAAATGATTATAATGAATTTCATCATTATTATAAATTAGATAATTATTGAATAGTTATTATTTCTTGTTTTATTTCTTTCATTTTTATTTCTTTATTCACTTTATTTCCTTTCTTATTTTATTCTTTATTTGTTATTCTTTATGATTGTATTTGTATTTATATGATTTTATATTCTTGTTATTATTTATATTTATTCTCTTTATCTTCATATTTCATTTAATGTTTATTATCATATTTTATTATTTATTGATGAAATTATATGAATAATTGTTAGTTATTTAATTATTATTTAATGATATTGGATATTATCATTGATTTATTGATTTATTTTTCACAATTAGTTGTTCATATTTTCTTATTTTATTGTATTTATTTCATTTTCAATATTAAATATTTATATTAAATATTCATTTGAAGTATTTGTTTTGTTTTAGTTTATATTAAAAATGTTTAATAAGAAAATTGATTGTTATTGAATATTCATTATAACTTTTATTTATTTCTTTAGTTTTCATTTAATTGATTCAATTAATTAGTTCGGCATCCACACTTCATACATGTGTTTGGTTTACGTAATTTACTATAACATTTTCCACATGCTTTTGCTGGTGTTGCACTTCCAAGTGTTTTTCCACAAATCAAACATTTCGATCCTCCTTTTCTACATGAATGACAAAGAAGTACAACTGATCCACTCTTCAATTCTGATCCACAAAACATACATTGTGTTTTACACCCTGAACAAACTGACATTGTTTCTTTTCTCTTTCTTTTTCCTTTTATATTCGTTTTATTTTTATCTTTTATATTCTTCTTTTACATTATATTTTTGATTTTTTACATTTGAATGACTCATAAATGAATTTAACATTATTCCGAGTGATGTTTAATTGTTATAAACATCATTTATATTCTATTATTACATATTCTAATTTATGAAATGTTTAATTGTATTGTGGTGATGAAATAAACAAATATTAATGTGATGTTAATTTAATTTATTTCATATAAAATTTCAATGAAGAATTTCATCTTTGATGTTTATTTTATTATCATTTGTTATTTAATTTCTATTTATTATTATCATTTTTATTGTTTCATTTCTTCTTTTATAATTTGATTTGTTTTATAAATCTTCATTATAATAGATTGAAAATTGTTTATGACAAATAAACAAAATGTGAATTAAATAATTGATGAATTAATCATGATTTTAATGTCTTTCTATTATTACAAATAATATCATTATTCATTTCATTCATTATATTTATAATGTTGAAAATTGAATAATATTTAATGATATTCATTGTAATAACATATTCATTTAATTCAATTGATACAATAAAAAATAGAAAGTAGAATAATGAAATATTAAATAACAATGAAGTTATTAAAAGTCTTTAAGTTAATAATAAGATACTGAAGAATGATGAATTATTGATGAACAAGTTAAGAGAAAAGAAAGTTAAACACTAAATAACAAGAAGATGAAATAAAAATAAGAACAATTCAAATAAATAAATAACAACAACAATAAGAATAATACAAATAACAATTAAAAATATTATAAAGAAAATTAACAATGAAAGAAATAGAGAAACAATGATAACATCAACAAGATTGAATATAAAAATGAATGAAACTACAACAATAAAAAGTAGAGAAATAGAAATAAAGAATACAAAAGAATAAACAATCAAGAAGTTGAAATATATAATTGTTCTTAATCATTTTATTCTTCTAAATACACCCAAAAATTGTCATAAATTAAATATAAATACTAAATATACACTAATACTTTATTTGATGTTATTCCAAATCAAAACATAATAGAATTGTTTGTAGGAAATAAACAATTATGATTAATATTGGTATTGAAGTATTATGAATGATAAAGATAAAGAAAATACAATAATCAATGAAATTCTGAAATAATTCAACAAACACACTATTTTATCGTTTATTTCGATTATTGTTGAATGAAGAATTTTTCATACATTAACACTCAATGTGAGAATTGTCAGTCACATCTTTCATGAAGTTCTTTAACTTGTTAGAAAAGAAGAGGATTGATAAAAATACATATTCTTCAGATGGAGAATGACATTATCCAAGAATATTATCAGAAGCAGAATTACATATCTTAGGCATTATGCTCCTATCATAGAGTATAAAACACAAACAACACTGCTCTAAAAATAAAAATGAACAAAAGAATCGATTATATTTTCCACTTTAAATCTGACTGAATGTCATGTTTCATACAACAAAACGATGAACAATCCCCTTCATCGACAAACAATCAAAATACTTACTTACAACATTTATTGTCGTCCACCAGGAATTACTGCACGAGGAAATGATTATAAGAAAGAAAGACTAATGACGTTTTGTGATGAAGAACTTAACAAGTATGACATAGTGGCATTTCAAGAGTTGTTTGGTGCATTTTCATCTAAACGACGAATCTTCATAGAAAAAGCAAAACAACAAGGATTTGTGTATGAAGCTCATCTGGAAAGACCAAAATGGCCTATCTATCCAGTTGATGGTGGTGTATGTATATTATCACGTTTTCCCATTGTAAGTCAACACCAAAAGATTTATACAAGAGGATGTTATTCAGATGGAGCATCTGCAAAAGGAGTTATTCATACAAAAATTGACATTGGATTTGGAAAAGAAATTCATCTGTTTTCTACACATCTTCAAGCAGATTATTATGAAAGTAGAGAAGACAATGCCAAATCAAGACGTCATCGAAATACACAAATCAATGAATGTCTTCATTTTATTAATGAATGTACAGCATATGACAATGATCCAATCATATTTGAAGGAGATTTAAACATTAAAGGAGGAACAAAAGAATATGATGATTTTCTTACCACTCTCCATTCTAATGAATTTGATATTGAAGCACATGACTTTTTGTTTGAGGATAAGAAAGTTCATCCAATCACACACAGTGAAGTTATAGATGGAGAACAAGTTGACACAGTTATTACATCTAAAGTTCCAGCACCGATTAATGCACGACTTGATTATATTTGGGGAATTAAGAATGGAAGAGAAAGAAAAGAATTAAAAGCCATTCAAACAAATGTATGTAAATTTCAAACAACAAACAAACCATTTCCTTATATGTCTGATCATTATGGAGTAGAAGTGACACTAGAATTATTGTAATATATATTTAATTGACGTTTATCTTTTGTTTATTTTTACTAAAACATATTCTTGTTATAGATAAAGAGAAGTATCAAATTCAGTTAGAAATTCTTATATAATTAAAAGTACATTTGTCATTTTTATTTATTTATTTCTATAATTCCTTGTTACTATTTAAGATTAACATCATATTCATTTTATTTGTTGTTTCTATTTGTGAATTATATTAATATCAACTAAATGTATTTTATTTTGTTTCACAATAAAAATATATGTTTTGCTTCATTTGAAAGATTCTAAATGTTTTTACATTTGACTAATGAATTATTATAAAGTAATTGTACAAAATGACTCTTGTATGAATGTAAACTCTCATTTAATACTAAATATGACATTGTTTGATTTAGTGAAGTTGATGTTATTAAATTTATTATGGTATTATAATCAAATAAACAAGAATAGTCAAATGAAGAAAATACACAATATTCATAACATCTTACATTCATTGAATTGAATGAATACTCATCAGAACATAACAATACAACGATTTGATGTAGAAAAATAGTGAATTGAACGAAAAATAAGAATGATTTGATATTCAAAAGATATTAAACAACAAACTAAAAAGAAAATAGTCAAATGTCTTCAGTAAAAGATATTCAAAACGTTGTTGTAGTGTTAATAATGAATTATCAACTAAATTCAATAAATAAACAACGAAATTGTTAATGAAGAAAATATACATCATAATATTAAAGTATTTAATTAAATCATTAAAGTATTAAGATGTATTTGTTTATTTAATCACTGCCAATGAGACAATGTGTATAAGATAAAATATATGTTATTGTCAATGAATATTGAGATAATTTAACTTTATTTTATTCATTAGCAAATGAAATATTCATATTATGATAAGTTCATAGTACTAATTATATCACACAGTTATACAAAAACATCAGTTAAAAAATCAATAATGATTCTGTGAACATTTAATATGAATTATACAAAAATAAATATGAAAATAATAATCAAATAATGCAGTATGTTAATGTCTCTTCATAATAACATTATTTATAATGAAAAGCAATGATATTCTTTGCTATTTCATTGAAAGTGACAGAAACTAACTATCAACAAAACAAAAAAACAGAAAATTAAAGACAATGAGATTGGCAATGAATAATGAACATAATAAATAATTCAAACTCTTTCTACAACATATCCTTGAATAGATAATAAATAAATTATTATTTATTTAATAGTTATATTTTCATCATATTGAGAAGTGAATGTTTCACTTTATTCGTCATGATTTATTTCTTGTGAACTGATGTTTTTCAACCATCATTAATATAAATATTCTTCATTTAAGTTGTTATTTAGTTTTGAATTTAATGATTATTAAAACTCACCATTCTTTATTTTATTATTTTATGTTGAATATATCTAATAACAGTTTGATTATGTTTCATTTCATTGATTATCATCATTCATTTATCACTTTGTCTTAATAATACCAGTACATTCAATTCAAAATTATTATTAATGAATAATTAAAAATTACTTAATTAAGTGTTAATAGATTTTTCATATATTCTTCCTAGTTTAGCCGAGATTAATCCCTGAGCTGTTTAAAAAAGAGTAATCTATTTGTTTAACTTATCATTTATGTTTTTCTTGCAAATTGAGAAAATCACTTCTTTGCTTTATTTCTTTTTATTAAGGTTTTTCAAACTTCTTCTGCTTATTTCTTCTTTTTAACCATTAGTTTATTTTCTGTCTTAATTTTAAACATTTTCTTTTTCCTTTTTTCTTAATTTTATGAATGAGAGAAGAGAGTATTTCATTCCCATTATATTATTATGTTTAATTTTCTTTTAGTCTTACCTACACTTTAGTACTTCCTTATATTACACCATGTAATATTCTATCATAACATCATGCTACACCCTTTGCAGTATTCCCTAATACATTTCTAATTTAAATACACTGTCATAACCAGAAAATAACAAAGAGAGTTAAAACATCAATTATATTAATGTTTGTGTGGTGTTTTAGACATGCCACATTCTTTCTTATTTCTTTAAAAAAAAGAAAAAATAAACCAATGGAATTAATCTATTAATAAAGATTCTAAAAAATTCATCTGGCAAAAGAATTTTTCTAAAAACGTCGAAACTAATCTTAATTGATCGAACGTTGTCTTGAGTTTTTTTAATGAATGTTTTGTTATTGGATTTTGGTTTGAAAACTATTATTTAGTACATCATCTTAAACGAATTGATTTTTTTATTGAGCTCTGTACTAATAATAGAATGACTAAATCGTATTTAAACTGTTTTCTAATGAACTTATTTCATCAAATTAATGGTTGCTAAAGTTCTTGTTCTTCTTGGTACTCTTAGAGCAAATTCTAATAGTGCTGCTTATGCAAATGCTTTTATTGAAGGACTTAAATCAAAGATGGAAATTGATGTAAAAACCATTAATTTAACAAAGAAAGCAGTTAGTGGATGTAGTGAATGTTTTGCTTGTGTTCCTCACAAAGAATTATTTTGTACAGAAAAAGACGAATTTATAGAAATAGCAAATGAATTTCTTAATGCAGACATTGTTTTATTTGCACATCCAGTATTTTGGCTTTCAATTCCTGGAGAAGTTAAGAACTTTATTGATAGAATGATTTGTGTATTTGACTTTGATAATAATACATGCAAAGAATCATTTAAAGAGAATTTTGGAAAGAAATATGTTGTTTGTATGCCAAATTGTAGAAGAACAACAAAAGAAACTGCTGTGAATGCTGAAAAACCTATTGAATGTTTTTGTGAAATGTATGGAATTCCATATTCTAGTGTTTATTTATTTGCAAATAATATGGATGTGACACAAAATGTTCAACAAAAAGAAACTGCAAAGAAAGCAGGAATTGAATGTGGTGAGAAATTAATGAAACAGAACAATCAATTTTAATTTAATTTTTCATTAAAAATTCATTATATTCTTATTTTTAATGTTTTATACCATTTATTTTATAAACAATATATTAATTGGAATATGTTTTATGATGTTGTTACTATTATTGATATTTTCATTCAATCTAATTTGTTTGTGTCTTTATTTTGTTCTATTTATCATTTGTTCAGAATAAATATAACATAACACATACAATATAAAGAAGAATATAAGTAATTACACAAACCAAATAATTAATTCAAAAGAAAAACAAACAATATTCTGTATAAATAAAATTATTTAAATAAATAAGTTGATGAAGATAGTATTCTTTCTATAAAATATCAAATAAAAATAAAAAGAAATAATCTGTAACATGACATTGAGAGTATGAATTGAACAATAAACTTTATTATTTTTTGAGAAATTCAAAGTAATGTATATTCTCTAAAGAAATAATGCTAATTTCTAGAAATGAAAATCAAAGAATATACATAAATACAAAATAATGAAATAAGAAAATAAAAATAATGAAATGAAACAATAAACGTTTAAACAAATAAATTACAAAACAAGAAAAAATAAAGAACAAGAAAATAATTTTTAACTGATTAAAAGAATGAAAAATAGTTAAAAATAATATAAAGAAGAAACATAGCAAAAAGCGTATTAAACTATATTGAATGATGTAAAATTCATCATTCATTTAAAAACTGAATAAGGAATAAAATAAAAAAGTGAAAATAATAACTCACAATAATATATTAATGAAATTCAATATTATTAAGAAATGATTTGAAATAACTTATTGCAATTTCTGTTCTATTAAAATAATTGAAATGATTAATAATTTAAAAAGAATAATGAGATGAAAATAAAAGACAACAATGAAATATTTAGTTATAGTAAAAGTATTGTAAAATCAAATTAACAAAACATAAAAACAATATTATTAGATGTTCACAAACAAATAAAATAATTGGCACGAAAATTAGCAAAGAAATAATACATCTAAATAATTTACAAAAAAGAAAAAAGAAGCAAAAAAATTTGCATCCATAGAATATTCCACTTTATTATATTTTGCTCCTAAAATAAAAATAAAAAGTATGATAAATACAGAATATGTAAATATTTATGTTTATATTTTATGATTATTTCTATTCATTTTGTATGAAATATTAATGAAATAGATGATTTGATGAATCGTATTTAATTATTTTTATTATTTATATTCTTTTATTATTATGTTATTTATCTATCGTATTTTTATATTTATTTCTCTGTTTATATTATCTATATCATATGTTTATCTATATATTATTATATTATTCTTATTTTATTATTTTTATGTTTATATTATTTAGATTTTCTTCTTGTTATTCTTTTA
>NW_001914869.1:138822-159841 GCF_000208925.1 Entamoeba histolytica HM-1:IMSS | reverse complement strand
ATTGATTATTTTTTCATATTAAGTATTTTAATTCTTTAATGTAATTTTATCATTTTATTCATTTTTATTCAATTAATTTCTTTTATTCATTATGTATTTATAATAATTCTATCATTTCTATTCTCTTTTATTTCTTATTCTTATTTTATTATCTTATTTGTTTATCATTTATTATCTTTATTAATTTAATTGATTGACATGATGTTGATAAAACCTGAAAATTCAAATCACAAAAGATGAAATAATAAAAATAAAACAAAATTGAATCTTCTTCTTTTCTATTTTTTTTTTGTTACTTTAAAAATGTTAAAAATAAAATAAACTAATTATAGAAAATAACAATATTATAATTTTATTATTATTATATTATTAATATTATTATATATTATTATTGTTATTGTAAAAATAAATAAAAGTCATTTATTTAAAATAGAATGATGATAAAAATAATAATTGACTTGATGTTAATAATGTGTATTAACTATTTAAACATTCATATTTTGAACTTATAAACATCAAATTAAATTAAAATGGAAGAGTTAATAAACAAGAATAACCAATTAATTAAAGAAGTAATAGAAACACTTCCAAATATTCAACAATCAATTGATGATACTACTAAGAATTATCAATATTATATAGGAAGTATTAAAAATGAAGTATTTGAAACAAAACCAGATGAGACATATTCAGAAGCAATTAAAAGAGGAGAAGGAATATTTGATAGGATTGATGAAACAGAAAGAAGAAGAAAATTAGTGATAGAAAAAAGTCAAGAAACAATCAACCAAATAGAAGTAATGAAGAACAAAATGTCAAGAATCATAGAAGAATGTAAATCAGATGAAGAAACAATTAACAAAATGAAGAATGAGCTAATAGATAAAATCATTAATATAGAAGAAATGAAAACAAAAGATAAAATTAAGCAATTAGAAGAAGAAATTAATAAAATTAAAACAAAATTTAATAAGAATAAAGAAGAATGGGAAAAGCAACATAGTGATTATTTAGAGAAGAAAAAGAGAAAAGACGAAGCAAAATAAAGGAAGAGACAAGAAGAAGAAAAGAAGAGGAGAGATTAAGAAGAAAAATAATGAAAGAAACAGTGGACGAAATGAGACAAATATAAGAATGGACAAATAGAAAAGTAGGAAATATTATATTTGATTCATATATTGATAATTGGAATAGAAATACATCGGTATTTAAACAAAGAATAATGTATAAAGAATATATAATAATTATTATTGAAGATTCAGAAGGAAATAAATTTGGAGGATATGTTAATGAGAAAATTGATAAAATTTATGGTAATTATATATATGATTCAAAATCATTTGTATTTTCATTAGAATCAAAAGGAAGAATGGAAGGAATGATGAAATTTGATATTATACAACCACAATATGCATTTTGTTTATTTAATCAATCATATGATTGTTTGTTTAAATTTGGAAATGGGTATGGTGATTTTTTTGTTTTTAAAGAAAATATAAGACAATATCATATTATATTCAACATTCATTTGAATATGAAGGAATATCAAATGCACTTTGTGGAAAACATAATTTCACACCAAAACGAATCATAGTAATTGAAATGAAATGATTCAATCTTGAATTAATTGAAAATGAACTAAAAAAGAATAAAAACAAATCAATGAAGAATATGAACAGCCATTTCATTCATCTGCCAATGAATGAAATGGTGAATTAAAAATGGACATAATTCAATGTTGATTTATTTTATTTCATCTAATGAAATTTTCACACCCAATAAGGGTGTTTTTAATAAATAATAAAAGAAATAAGAATGAAATAGAAATAAGATAAAATAAATAAACAATTTATTTGTATCATTTCATTGAATTGATTCATTATGAATAAAATGAATAAGATAATAGAAATAAGAATAATAAACAAATAAAGAAATGATAAAATACATCAACATATTTATGTTATTATTTCTTATTCTTTATTATTTTATTTTCTATTTAAACAATAACAAACAAAACATAATAAGAAAGATAACAAGAATAACACATCATAAAAAAATAATAATAATAAAATATACAACAAACAAGAATAAACAAGAAATGACAAATGATAAAAGAAGAAATAAATAAAATAACAACAAGAATAAAGAAAATAGAAATGGAAGAAATGGTGATAAAGAAAAGATAAAACTAAAATCATATAATAATATATAACATTATCATTGATTTTATCTTATTTTATTATTTTCATATTTCTATTTTATTAGTTTATATTATACATTTATCATAATCAACACAACAATTACAATATGAAAAACAGTTCCAATATACAGACAAAAATGACATTGAACAAACAAATAATGCAGAAGAGTGAATGACAATAGCATAAAAGACTATATATTTGATAAAAAGAAACGAACTAATCTATTATTTGATATGATTAACGTTGTGATATACAATATTAATTGAGACTATTTGAAGAAAAGAAATAAAATAAAGAAATAAAAAATCGAATAAAAAATAGAGAAAATAAAAGATGCCAAAATAAAACCAATAGTAGTCTTAATAAACAAATTAATAAATACATCAAGTATTATATTAAATAAATAATTGAAAATTGAAACAGAAATTGAAAATATTTAATAAATACAACCCAAGATTGTTATAAAGTAATAACTCATTGTTCATATGAGGATTTCTTCTCATCTTTTCTTCTATTTCTATTCTTCATCATTTAGTTTTTTCTATGTCATTGTTGTTATCAGTATAATCTCACGTTATCTCATAATGTTTTTCATGTTCTTCAACACTACTTTTATAATAACCACCATAGTATTTAGATTCATTTTCCATTATACGATTTTAATTGAGTCTGTATTAACTAATCCATTTATTTTAATTATAATTATTATAGTTAGTACTATGTTCATTCTTTTAACTTTTCTGATATATTTTAGTAGCTTAGAATATATATTTACATTCTTATCTCATTCTATTGTCATAACAATTATAATTACATTTTTTCTTTAAGTCTCTCACATAACTATTAATTCTTTTATGAATATTATCTTCTTGTTTCATTACAACTTTTTAACTCACTATAATGATGCTGTTTCTTTTCTATATTCTTTTTTGATTCATTTATTACCACTAACATCATCTTATTCTTTTTCTCTCTTATTATTTGTAGTGTTTCATCACATAAAATTCATATTTGATCTTCATTTCTCTCCAGATGCATTTCAATACTCTATTGTGTTTATACAAGTAATTTTTCTTTATAATAATGCAGTTCAATAATATAGTATCATTCGTGACTATTTTCTTGCATATTAGATATATTGTATATGTAATGTCATGTTAAATAGCTGGTTTTCAAACACTAATGTTTGATACTTTCAATTGAGTATATTCTTTCCTCTCTCCATTATTTTGTTCACATACATTGCATGACTTTCTCTGATCTGTCATTTTGCTTTCAAATTCATTCATTATTTCATTACATATTTTCATCTTCATTCATTTGTATAATGAGTTTAGAATATTTCTTTCATATAGCTATTGTCTTTAGTTTGTCTTGTTTCATTTTCTATTCTTCGTAAAAAGTCATATTCTCATCCATTTATTCTTCAATACTTTTCATTACATTCTTAATGTATCTTACATTCTTATTCCTTGTAGAATGAAATACTCCTAAATATTTTTATTGATGTTCCTCATATACTAATGATGCATTCTTCATACTCTGTTGTATTTCTATGTTTCATTTCTTAACTATTCAACATTTGTTGATATTCAATTCCATTTTAATATCTTTAAGAGTTTTAAGTATTTTGTGATATTCTTTTTCACATTCCTTCATTTATTTCACTTGTTACTTTCATTCTTTTTTCATTAATATCATCCAATACATTTGATATTATTTTCATTTGTAATATGAATAGTAGTGATAAGAGTTAATACCCTTGAAATATTCAACATTTCAATTGAACTTCTCCTATTTCTTATTTGTATTTACATCAAATTCATCTTTTGCACATACTTTTTATCATTTCTGTTATTACAAATTTTGTTTGAAGTGTCTTAATGCTATTTTATCTATTTCTTATTTACTGATTCATATACTTTCTTAATAATGTTGAATGAGTATAAATATCTTGTTTTGGTTGCTTCTCATGTGTTTTTTTCAATTAAATTCCATACACTTCATTCTTTATCTTCAATGCTTCCTCTTTTAACTCAATATTGGATTATGTTTAATTGATATTTTACTTCATTATTCATGTGTTGTTTTTCTATATTATTCTTGATGATTGGTGTGAACATTTTCATAATTACATTCAAACAAGTGATTTGTCAACACTTCTTTTTCTTTGATCATTTCTTGTATTTCTATCTATTCATTGAATAATGTGACTATCTTATCTCTCATATTTTCTAATATTTTTTAGTAATATAATTGAACATTATCTATTCCAAGTACTTTCCATTTTGATATTCTTATCATTTCTATTGTTTATTCTTCTTTGTGGGTTTCACAAATTCCAATTTCTATTCCAATTTCATTCATCATTTACTTGAACTTCTTGTTATTTTCACAATCTATGAGTGTCTGTCAAATACTTTCATCTATAACTCAATAGTTTCTTCATCACTTTGTCTTTCTGTTGTTTCAATTCTCTCATTTATTTTCTTTTCTATTTTCTTTCCATTCATGCTTTGTGTCTTGTTGAGGTATATTCATATTCCTTCTCATTTCAATTAGTTATTTCAATTAGTTGATTTTTTCATCACAATCTACTGTATTTTTCTTCATTTATTGTTCTTATTCTCTTTATTACTTTTATTTTCTTATACTATTCTCTAACAAGCACGTCATTCAATTTATTACCTCTACTTTGTGTTATTACTTCATATCCGCTTTTATATCAAACAAATTCAAAATGAAATTGACAGTATTAAAAGAAATAAAAGTGCTGTTATTAAAAACATGAAAGATAACATAAGACATTGATTCTATCACAACTAAACATACGATGTAGAATTACTAGAAAATTAATCACTGATGGGACTAGTCTCTGCTGAAGCAAGAATAATAGAAATTAACTCTATTAATACTTAATTAGTTTTTCTTTTTACAAAATATAGTATCAGATATTTTATTGGAACAAAAAAATAGAATTTTCTATAAATAATCAATCAAATCATTTAAAGTATTGTTACGTCTTTTACCAAAGACCCTCCCATCAATTTGATTACTTTTTTTAATTCCCCATAAGTCATAATACTCTCTTTTGGAAGTAATGTACTTAACTCACAAGATTCATTCTTTTCAGTAATAACCTTGCCAAGTGTAGTTGATGGGTTAAACATTAAAACAATAGTACTACCTTCTAAAAGATCAACAAAGAGTAAAATGTCAGTTCCAAAATATCTATTTAATTCATTTGTGAAAAGTTTTAATGGGTCGAAATCAATAACAGCAACTTCTTTCATTAATAAACTGAGAGTATTTGATGTGCATGCCTCATTATAATTAACATTTTGTTTGGTTAATAACAACTTATCTAAAATGATTTGTATTCCTCCTTTTGGTAAATGAGCAGAAAATAATGCCTTATTAAATTTAACTCCAGTTTTCAAACAGAAATTAGAATCTAACAATTTCCAACATTGTTTAGCAACTCCACAAAGATATTTCACCACTCTGATAGAAGGTGCAATAGAATTTAGATATTTGGACACTTCTGGCTGATCTTCAAAGTTGAAGACTATGCCATGAGAAGATTCTACATCAAAACTATCACCAAAATAAATGGGATAAGAGTCATTAGTAGCAAGAGTTTCAATAAAAGTTAAGAAGAATTTCTGAGGAGAATGAATTGGTTCATTAAGGAAAAAATGAATTGTCATAGCGTCAATCAAACCATCATTAAAATAATTTGAAAACATTCGAGAACTGAGCCATTTTTTTAAGAGACGAGAACTTTGAGTTAATGCAGGATATTTACCTGGAAATTGACTCATCCAGAGAGATGTTAATGGAATTCTTTGATACTTATTTATATAATCTTCCACATCATCTCCAGTACCCATTCTTAATAAAGCAAGTTCTTGTGGAACATCAAATAAAATGTTAAATATATATCCTTTATAATACAATTCAAATCTATTTGGAAATACCTTTCCAAGAATGCTTTGTGCTCTTAACAACTCTTTAATTTTAATACTGAAAGCCGATTTCATTAATTTAATACCATGAAGCTCATCTGGCCATTTATTTGAATCTTCAAATTTAATGATTAAAGGAATAGAATCAATGTGCATGTATTGATGAATTTTATTATAATCCTTTATTCTTTGAGGAATTGAATATGAAGTATAACGAGTATAACTACCAAATGATTTAACTGTATTAATTGATAATGGTAAGTTTAAGTCTTTAATTAAATTTGATAGTTCACTTATACATTCAATAACTTCAAGACATTGACTAAAAGGAGGAAGTGCACTAGTGATACTAGTTAAATTTGAAACAAGTTGATTTTCATTTACATTAAAATGTTTTGTTATTAATAATTTAATAAAGTATTCATTACAAGAATAAGTTTCCATCCACAAACGTTCAGAAGGAACAACATATAATAATCTTCCATCTCTAAATCTTCTTAATTCACAAGATTCACCCCAATAATATCTAAATTTATCAACAGCTTCAATGTCTGTAGGTGTTGGACCTAAAATAAGTTGTTTAAAACAAGTTGATTCAGTAAATTTGAAAACCAAAACAATGTCATTTGACTTAGTATTAATTGAATGAAAAAGTGATAAGTCAGTAATAATATTAACAGAATCTATTCTTTCTTCTAATGCCTCACATAAAATCTTTTGTATTTTTGTTAATGTCTCTTGACTAAATTCTTCAGAACTAATCCATCTTATTGCTAAATCATATTGAGTAATATCACTTGGATCATATTGAGTATCAACTAATTCATCATCACTACTACTAGTTGATTCATCTTTTATTTCAGTCTTAACATTCATTTCTTAAGATGTATTAAAAATTTGAATAAAGTTTTCATTTCAATTTTTCAACCCTAAAAAACCCTGTTTCAAAAACGAGAATAACAAAAATATGAAATTAATCAATCAAATGTTTTCTTTAATCTAACTTTGTTCCTCTATTTCTCTTTGCTTTTTGTTGCAACTTCTTTTTCTCTCTTTTTGTTAATAATTTTAAATCAGTAGATGGTTCTACAACACCACTTCCAATTAATCCTAATTGTTTTAATGCATCAACATTTTGATCAATATGTTGAGCTTCTTTTCTAAGTTCATCACGTGTTTGTGCAACTTTACTAGGCTTCTTAATTTCTTTTTCTTTTTTATTTTGCTTTGATTTTGACTCTTTTGCTTTCCCTCCCTTTGGCATGTGATTGATATGAAAAAATTTTAACTTTTATTTTTTTTTCAAAAACAATAAACCCTTTTTGTTATTCTTTTTTGTTAGAGTTTTGAGTTTTCTAAAGAAGTAAAACTGTAAATTCAAATAATCTAAAAAAAAAAGATTAAATGTAAAAATAGTAAGGAAGAGTGTAGAAGGTATTATTTATATTTAAGTTTCAAAGAATCAATCTAAAAAATCATTACAGTATTAAAAAAGATGGTTGGACTTTCTAAAGCTGATGTTAGAAGAACTTTTAAGACTTATGCTATGGGAAAAAATGTTATTACCGTTGATGATGCATATGAAATGTTTAGAGATATGGATGATGGGTTTAAAAAAACAATTGATGAATTCAAAGTTGATTTTGAACAATTTGATGAAAATAAGGACGAAGTTTTAGATGTTGAAGAGGTATGGAAACTCTATAAACACTATTATCCAGATGAAGAATACTAATAATACTTCATCACATAAAGTCATTTTGTTTACTCAATTTTTTGTGATTTTATGTTATTTTATTTATTTTAGAAAAAAATAAACTTATTCATAAGAAAGAAGTAAGTTTAAAATTTTTATGAAAATCATTTTTATTAGTATAATTTTTAAATAGTTTAGATTTATTATAAATATATTAATAAATAAAATATTATAGAAAAAGACAAAAAGATGTAAAAAAAAAAGAAAAAAAAAAGACATAAAAAAAAAAACCAAGAAAAAAGAGACGAAAAAAGATAAGAAATAAAGATTCTATCTGATTGTATGAGGATTTTCAGATCTAACTAAATTTATCTTGTTTAAGGATGAAACAGATACACATTAAATCATCCAGTAAAATTAATGAAGAAAAGAGTAGTGATCATAAACGAAAAAATAAAAACCTTGAAGAATTAACAGTACGTTTGAAGCAAGAATTTAATGTATGTTTTATTAAATAATGTATCATTTACAATCATAAATAAAAATAATAAAAGCTAACTAATAGAAATATGACCTTGAAAGACGTGGTTTTCTTGATACAATTGAAATAAAAAAATTTATTAAAAACGAATTTGGTGTTGACGTAACTGACATGACAATAAAAGAATTAGTTCATGAAAGAACAATGGGAGAAGAGTCATGCCATATTAGTCTAAAGAATTTTTGTGGTTTTAAAAAATTAGTAGAAACAAATAAAGAAGAAATAATAAAGAATCAACTAAAACCATTTTCAATTGAACAACATGTTAATGCATCATTATTTCTTTATAAATTAACAATTGTTCAAAATAATCCAATTGAAATTAAAGGAATCACTGGCTTTCAAAAAAGATTTATTCAGTCATTGGAAAGAAGTAAATGTTATTTACTTAAACCAAGAAAATCATTTAAGAAAAATATTCCGCAAGAATATTTTTCTTCTCCTCAATTTGATGAAATTTGTTCAGACTTTCAATTAAGAAAACAACGTTTAACAACATATTCACAACCTATTCCATTTGAATTTAAAACAATTCATTTATTTGAATGTTTTAATCCAACATTACAAATAAATGATAGTATGAATACTTATATAGCTCAACAACCTCATGTATTAAAACAAATGATATCAATTAATATAGAAAGTATTACATTTAATATTGGATTATTTGAACCTTTAATTATTTCATTATCAATATATAATTATAAAACACGAGAAAAACAAACAGAAAATGTTTATACCTTTATTACAAATGGAGAATTAAGAAAAGACTTATTTTTATTTGAATTAGAAAAGATAGAAAAGAATGAATATTATTTAGTCATTCAAGTATTTCGAAAAGACGATGGGAATAGTCTAATTGGAGTATTGTATAGTGAAGGAATTGATGAAAATGATTCTAAAAAAAGTAAACGACAGTTAGAGGCAATAGAAAAAATTAAAAAGAAAGAAGATGAATCAATTAATATGATGTCATTACAACAAATTGCAATTGGTTCAGTTCGTATTGTATCCATAACTCAAAAAACACATTTAACTGATTTAAAATTTTTTTCAGTTAAACTACAAGAAGAAACAGATGTATTTAAATTTGTTAAAACACCTCCAAATAATGAAGTTCCTGGGAAATGGAGTGTATGTTGGGATCTTATTAATAAACCTGATATTAATAATCCATTGTCAGAGTTTCGAATTATTGAGGCAACACAAATTAAAGAGTTATATAATGAGACACAAGAAAGTGTTACACCAAGAAGTGGAAAACATCAACGAATGAGAAGTACTAGGAGTAGATTATTTAATAATAATGATTCACCATCTACAGTTACTTGTCAAATAAAAACTAGTGAGAAGCAGTCATTATTTAGAGTTCAAAATATGTCACCGTCTCATGTATTTAGAAGTGAGACAACAATCAGTAATTCATTATATCTAACTCTTATTGACTTATTATTGTCACGTGAACGAAAAATTACAGGAACAATTGAAATATCATTGCAACAAACTATTGGAGGTGAACCACTTAACGCTTTACTTATTCCAAATTATTCAATTGTTCCAGAAAAAAAAATTGTATTTTCTTTCAAAGGAAATGATAAAATAATTCCAATTATGAAAGAAATTAGGATAGAATTACCTAAACCACCTCAAACAAATTTATTCATTTTTATAAGAATGTCTGATAATACTGATAGTGTTGCATTTATTCCATTATTTTCAAAGAATGGAGGTATTATGGATAGTGGAATTGAACAACGAATTGCAATATACAAAGGAAGTGGTGACAAATTTTTAAATGATGCTTTTAATGGAAAAGGGGCATCTAAAAGAACATTAGTAATAAAATTAAATTCTGTAGCTACATTTTATCCAAGACTTCATATTATTCATTCTTTTATTAATTCAGACAATAAAGAAACAATAATTGAAGCAATTAAAACTGTAAAAAATATGGATGCTAAAGTTATAGCACCATATCTTAATACTATTTTAGATAGAATGTTTGAAATGATTGAGTTTGTCGAGTTGTATAATTTTAATCCAATTCTTCAACAATTCTTCACTGAAGATGAAATTCGACCTGTTATTTTAGTGGATTATGTAAATGACCATTTCTCCCCCAAAGAACTTAATTCTAATTTCAAATTATTACCTAAATTAATACTCGTAGATGTCATTAATAGTTTTAATAACTTTGAAGAATCAGAATATAACAAATTTAAATTAACATTCTTTTTCTTTCAATGCTTTATTAAATCTTGTGTAGTTGCAGATAAAGAAATTAAAGAAATAGAGAATATAGAAAAGTTACTTCAAAGATTATTAGGATTAATTGTATTTAGAATAGACATTCATATATCAAAAAGAGATATTAGAGGTGTATTTGAATTAAATTTAAATGTTGCTGAATTATTCAGAGATCTTTTTAGTGTAATGAATAAAGATTTTGTATGTCAAACAATTTCATATTATTATAATTTACTTTGTGAACGAAATGCAATAAAATTAGATAAACAAATGGATTTATCATTTTCTACAGTATATGAAATTATGAGACTAGATTTTTTATGTGTAATACGAGATTATCCATTGATGATAGAAATTAATTGTCCTTCTATTCATAACAATGATATTACTACATTAAATGATACATTTTGTCAAAGCAAATTTCTTGCTACTTTCTTCGTTTACAGTATAACTCATTTAATATTTTATCATAAAAATGATATTAGAATAATGGCTTCATTGTGTTTATTAGAACTTATTCAAAAATTTGATATTGGTGTTGCTTATCAAGAATATAGAAGTGTTGCAGCAGAAGAATTTTCATCACTTATATCATTAATGATAGATGAGTTTGATGTTATTAAAGAGTGGTCATACGAAGTATTTTTTAACACAAATGGAACTTCAAACCCCAATCAGTTATTTGCTCTCAGAGCATTATTTCTTTGTTTTTTCTATATCATCAATGAAGTATCAGATGAATTTAGACAAACTTATATTAGAACTATTACACCATTTACTGTAAATCGTTTATTACAACTATTTTATATAGGCCAAAATTTATTTAAACCAATGGACCATCACATGCAAGGAACACAAGGATTATATGATTTTTTAAGAAACAAATTGGTTATTCAGTTAATGAAATTTTTTGAACGAGAATTACTTACTATTCGATCTCTTTATACTTTTAATACAAGTTGTGCTATTTTCATTCAAAAACCACGAGGGATGACTATAACATCTAAAGACGAAAGTTTAGAATCAGATAAAAAAAGAAAGAAAAGGCATAACACAACAAAAGAAACATCTACACCAGTTCTTCCTAGTGGCTCACTGCCTGTTATTACTCCTTTTCAAAAACGACTTTCTTCTCAAAACTCAACACAACCTCAATTACAAACCAAAGAAATATCTTCTGTAACACAAGAAAAACATGATGAAGTTCCTAAGAAAAAGAGAAGAAGAAAATTTTCTTTATTTGCTTTCAGTGACAAGAAAAGCCAAGAAGAAGAAATTGAAGAAAAGCAACAAAACACCATTGATAACCTAAATGAACAAGAAAAGAAAGAGCCTAATAAAGTATTATTAAAAGATGAGCCAAACCAACCCTCTCACGAGATTACTCCAACTACTGTCAAAGAAGAAGAAGAAAAAGAATCTCATATCAAAGAAGTGTCATCAGATAAACACCATCCTGAATATTTTTATGGATCTAGAATTAATAGAAAAAGTACTTCATTACCTAGACTAAATATCAGAAGTTCAACCGTTGTTGACAGACCAAAAAATATTGGATTTGAAGCTGCTAAAGAAATATATGGACCAACGGATGATGTATGTCCACAACCAGTCAATAGAAATGTGCAAATAACGCAAGAAACAAAAATTCAAGAAGGTGTCAGTTCAACAAAAAAAAGGACGCTACCAAATAATGGGAATAAACCATTATTACAACGGTTTGAAAGTGCACCAAAACTACAACTTGATGAGTCTGTTTCCCCACCAAAAACAAATACAAAAAGGTTATCAAGCCAAAAAAATAATGTTTTGTTCAAATCAGCTGATTTAGATATTGCTGATATATTACTTGAAACTTCACAAGAAAATACAATCCCTTGCTATAAACAATCGTCTTCAGAGTCTCAACACAGAAGCCCTTGTTTAGCATTAAATGAAAATAATGACTCATTAGGAAAAACACTTTCTTCAAGAAAAAGTAATAATGAAATTATGTTAGAATGTAGTGAAGACACTCCAACTTCAGAGTTAGCTAAAACAGCTAGGGCATTGAGTTCAAATCAAAATCCTGAATTAATGTACAAACCTAAAGTTATTCGAAGAAGGAAAGGTAGTTTTTCTCGACCACATGAAGACGGAATAACAAAACTAAAGACTGGATTGATGAAATCACAATGCACTAGTGATAGTTCATCACCACTGATAACTAATACCTGTACTACAGAATCACAACCATACGAAAGTCCGATATATAGTGATGAGTTAAAGATTACTATAACACCTGGAAATGAGTCTAATACAAACAGAGGTGTGAGTGAAAATAAATCACATAATAACGCCAAACTAAAACAACTTAAAGTACCAAAACTTGAAATGAAAAAAATCCAAAAAGAAGAGTCTGGGTTGAAAATAAGTCAACTAGAACATCCTGACTTTGTTATTAATGAGCCACAGTCAAGTGCTCGTTTAAGGACTTCAACTGCTATACAAATATCACAACCATTAAATCGAATGATTAAACAAAATAGTTTGATTCAGTCATTGGAAGAAGGAGACAAGAAAAATGGGAGATTGCCTGCTATTGAATTTATGTTTGGACTACCTTTAGAAACACCAAGAAATAAACAAAGAAGACAAACAGAAGGAGATACTATTAAAACACCAAGAGGTATGGAAGAATCATTTATAACTGAAAAGACTGGAATCAATAATGAAAAAGTATTAAATGTTTATTTGTATGGAATGATTAACACTATTGTATCTAAAGCATCAACATTATGTTTTTTGTATCATGACCAAAATGAAGATATTCGTAAAATGACAGGGAAAATATTTGGAGAATTGTCATTAGCATTAAATAATAATGCATTAGTTTCTGATTTATCATTTTTTGGTCTTGAGAAGTTTATTCGAGTTTGTGGAGATGAAGTTGTACCTTTAATTTCACCAATAATCCAAGCTTTAATGCGAATTGTTTTAGGAGTTCATGAATGTGTTGCTCCAAGAGCAGCGGAAATTATATGGTTGTTATGTTTTATGAATTATGTTTCTAAGCAAAGTGTATCAACTACAAGAGATGCAATGATTACTTATTTGTTTCATGGGAAAAGTGATTTCCAACGACTACCAAATTTAGTATATTTTCTTCAAAGCGTTCCTTTTGTTCGGTTACAATCAATGTTTGATATGTTAGTACAACAAAGAAATAGTTCAGCATTAGAGATGGTTAAAAGTAATCAATTATGTCTAGAAGTTCAAACAATTGATACTGCTATATTTGAAGGACATGCAGAAGATTGTGTTGTATTCTTTAATGAGATTTTAGAAAAAAGAATAGAATTATTAAATGAAATCAAACATATGGAAGGTTCAGTCATTGGCAGAGAAACAGAAATACAATTAAGTATTGTGTTATTATTATTTAAAACAATGAAATTAAAAGAAGAACAAATTGATACTATTGAAGCAATTACCATTAAATTTTATTCTGAACAAGAAGAAATTATGAAACAATTAAAACGTATGAAATCATTGTTTGAATGTTATATGGATCTTCATAATTCAATAAAAAGAAATTGTAAAAATTCTACAGAACGAGTTGGAGCTTTAAGGGAACAATGTAGTAAATGTAAAGAAATTGTAACAAATTTCTTTAAACATCTAGTAAATAGTATTAATGATGTAACATCTGAAAATATTAGAAAAGGTGCGTCATATTTAAATCAATATCAACAAAGTTTTGATGAACTCGTATCGTTTGGAGTGGATTGTAATCCATTATTCCCAGTAACTCCAGATGAACTTTCTGATATTTTTCAAATGTACAAAACACTAAACACACAAAAGTTCCATTCTAAAAAAAGGTCATTACCTGAAATGACTAATGAAAGTAAAGTTGTAAGAATAAAGAGTCTAAGAGAGATGTCAATACAATTTAGTAATTTATATTCGTTCTTGAGGAATGAACCAAAAACTCCACGATTAACCCCAAGAAAAACAGGTGATACAAGGTCAGTTTCTACTATAACTCCAAAAAAGAAACGAATGTCTGGAGATACTCCTCGTATATTAAAAAGAACATCAACAATTGTAACTCCAGTTTCTGTAAAATTTTCTGGTAGTTATGTTCTTCCTGATAATCAATTTTCATTTGAACATAATCAATTAATATATAAAATGATGCCTGAGTTAAGTAGTTGCATTGAATCAAATAATGAAAGTCTTAAATTAATGAAAAATAACGAGAAAGCCCAAGACTTGTTAACGAAGATAGTTGAACTATTATATATTTCAGAAAAAGCATCATCAAAAATTAATGAGTCTGATAAAAATCATGAAGAAAATAAAATGTTAATGGAGAAATTATATGGTGTGTTTGAGTGGGCATACTCTGCTCAAATATTATTATCTTTTGAACCACCTGAACCAAATGATTATCTTAGTATATTTGTTGGAATGTTAAATATTATTGAACAAAATAAAGAAAAACAAATAAAAGCGTATCATGAATTACAAAAAACTGTCTTTAAAACTCCCCAACAAATAGAATTAATGGAAAAGATCAATAAAATTATTGCTGCTATACCTCATCAAAAAATTATTAAAACAGTAAGAGATTTGAGAAAAAGATGTTCTTTGGAAGAACAACGTGAAACTCAAAGAAAAGAATATGCTAAATGTTATGATGAATTTATATCATTATCTCGACAATGTTTATTAACAACTCAACGGAGTGAATTTAAAGCATTTAATAAAGCAAAAGAAGCATATCATTTCTTAAGTAAAATGAGTTGTGGGTCAATAATTGGAATTAATAGATATGTTCATTACATTGGAATGGAAGAAAGTTTAGAAACATTATATCAAAAATTAATAAAGAAGGGATTAAGTAAATGTGATTCTAAAACAGAATTATCAAACCTTACAAGTATATCATTTAGATTAACTGATATTTCTGCAATGTTACGAACACCAATTTATATTACAAGTTGTAATTCTTCATCTAATTTAATTGAGTCTATTCATGCTGTAGGAAATGAAATATTTTCTGTGTCATTAGAACTTCAGGGATTACTTAGTCTTAAAGGAAAATATCAAATAGATGAATTAACAGAAAGATACTATGCATTATGTGTTAAATATCGTTCAAGTCCGTTATTACATTTGTCATGGTTAAATAACATTATTGAAAAAGAGATTGAATTTGGATATTATCTAGAAGCAGGAATTTGTGAAATTCAAGCTGTTTATTACATTTATAGAGTTACAAAAGGAAATGATATAGGTATATTAAATGTTAATCACTTAGCAAGTATTTGTTCTGATTTTTTGATTGACCGAACTGACATCAATGAAGTTCCATTAGAATTTACGAAAGAATTATTATTAGCACATGCATATCATGCTATTGAATTATTTAGAAAAGCTAAAATGACATGGTTTGGAGTAGAAGTATGTTTAATGTTAAAAGAGTTTTTTGAAAATAATAATATGCTTGATGAATTAGCTACAATACACCAACAAATGGCAGAATTTTTCTTAGGTTATGCTAATGGGAGTTCTATTGATTATAAATTTTATCTTGTTCAGATTGGAGAGTCACAATTTGTTTATGCTTCTCCATGTGATAAACAAGAATTTAAAGAAATGTATTTAAAAATGTGTGAAACTATTGGGTATGATATTGTTGAACCACAACAAGTTTATCCAATAATAAATGAAGAAGTTCAAACTGTTCCTGTTCCTCAAATTACTACTGCTAATAAATTTACTTACGAAATTTTTGAAGGAGACTCAGATAAAATGATGGATATTATTGCTGTTAAAGGTATTTATAAAACTCAAAGTTCATTACCAAGTGGGTTAAGAAGATCGATTGTAGTTGAACAATATGATGAAGTATTAACACCAGTGAGATATTCTATTGAAGTAGTAGAAAGAATGATTGAATCACTTTCATTTTATGTATGTGAATGTGAAAAAAATGGAACTAGTTCTTTAAAAGCAATAAAAGAAATGAGAGAATACATGACACAAAACATCATTAATGAAGAGAGTTTTAGTGTGTTAAGTATTATCAAAAATTTCTTCCCTGGTGGAGAGGATGATGATACAGAAGGAATACAATTATTACAAAGAAATTTACAAAGACTAAGGTCATGTTGTGACAAAGCTTATTCAACATACCAATTATTGTCACAGGAAATGGATAAAATACAAACTTCATTCAGAAAGAAATATATGATATTTAGTTATCAATTTGCTGACTTTATAACTAATTTCGAAGATATGGATTTATATTAAAATTAATTTATGTATTTGTTGAAAATAAAAATTAGGTTGTTTTTTAATTTGATCAAATAACAATTCATTTAATGTATTGCTTCTTTGTGAGATAGTCAATAACAATATTTGCACATTGATCAACAGACTTACCAGCAGTATTCAAATAAATTTCTGGGTTTAATGGAGCTTCATAAGGGTCATCAATTCCTGTAAATCCTTTAATAATACCAGCACGTGCTTTTGCGTAAAGACCCTTTCTATCTCTTTCTTCACAAACTGAAATTGGAGTAGCGTTATGAATTTCAACAAAGTTACCATATTGAGATACCATCTTTCTAACTTCATCTCTAATTTCACGATATGGTGCAATTGGGGCACAAACAACAATAGCACCAGAACGAGCTAATAAACTTGCAACAAATCCAATTCTTAAGATATTGATATTACGATGTGCTTTGCTAAATCCAAGTTCTGAAGATAAATTAGTTCTTACAATATCTCCATCAAGAAGATAAATTGGTCTATTTGTGTGTTGTTTTAATCGTTCAATTACAGCATTTGAAACTACACTCTTTCCAGACCCACTTAAACCAGTAAAGAAACAGACTAATCCTTGTTTATCAGTTGGTGGATAAATTTCACTAAAAGTATCCAAATCTTCTTTAGATAATAATTCATTTGGAGCAGTTCCATCACGAATAGAATTAATTAATTGAGATGATGACATCTTATCAAAATAAGATGGAGTAGCTGAAACAACTGGTTTAATACCAATTGTTTTCAAAGAAGTTGAAACCTCTTTTGGAGAACATTGTGGAACGAGATAATGACTAAATCCTCTATTTTTAGCAATAATTCCTCTTAAAATAACATCTTCTGACTTAATAGAATCATGTGGGTGAGAAGTAACAGTAATGTCTTTGAAATATTTTTGAGTAGTTTTAACTAATGGATGAGGTGCTGGAATATTGAGAACATTAATATCAATATGTGGTTTAACTCCATCTTTTTCTAAAGACTTTAATTGGTCAATAGATGGTTTAAGTAAAGGAGAAGCGATACCATGGAAAATAGATGGGTTTGTTGGTTTATTAATTTTTCTTAATTCAGTATAATCGTAATGAGGTGGTGGTTCAACAAATTCTAATTTACCAGTAATTCCCATAGTAGCATTTCTTCTTTTATTAGAAATTCCTTGTGGTAATTCAAAAACTTCACTTGGTGTTAACAAACCAAGTAAAGTACCTTCTGGACCTCTCAATGCAAGTTTTTTAGCTTTTTCTATTTTTTTTATTTCTTGTTTAGTTAAAGTTAAAACAACTGGTTTAGGAAATATAGTACCATTAGACATATGTCCTGTACTTATTACTTGTTGAACATCTTTTAAAGACATATATGTATTAACTGGTGCATATCCATTAACCATCATTTGCTCAAAATCTCCCATATCATGAGAATTAAGAGTAATATCAGGATAGTTGAATTTAGCAGCTTCAGCAATCTTAGCAGTAGCCATTTTATTCTTTCTTGAACTTAAAATTTTTTCAATAAAAACCCTTCAAGATTTTTCCAATTATTTTATAAAAGGTGCATAAAATGAATTTTATTTTATTCACTTTTTGAACAATTCTATTTTTATTAATTTTTAATGATTTTTGCTTTATAAAACGAATAATCATTTTTTTATCTCGTATCTAAAAACTCAAAAATAATATTAGAATAAGTCTTAATGGAAAATGAAAAAACTCCATTAATTATTGCTAGTTTTTCATTATTTTTTTTCATAGGAATATTCATTATTCATCTGACTTTAGTACCAACAAAAGGAAGTTTTCAAATCAAATTAAATATGAATCCAATCCTTTCTCATGAAAAGAATATTAAGGATAATACTCTTAGACTCGAAGAAGAATTAAAAAATAAATTTGAGGAAGAAAGAAAGAAAAACGCTGAGGTTTATAAAAAAAATGGTTTTGAAGTATTTGGAAATGTTAAATATAAAAAAGTTGACATTATTACAAATGAATTTTGTCCTAATGGTATTGATGCTGTTTGGTTATGGGTTAATGGAAGTGATCCTGTTTTCCATAAAGCTCTTGAGGAAAATGGTCAAAGGGGTGGAGATGGGAGATACAGAGATTACAATACATTACAATACTCTATACGTTCTGTATATAATTTTGCACCATATATTAAGAATTATTATATTGTTACAATGGGACAAATTCCTGATTTCTTAAATACTTCATCTCTTACTTTTAGAGACTACAAATTACGAATAGTTGACCATAAAGAAATATTCCCTAATAATAAAGATTTGCCAGTATTTAACTCAAACGCACTAGAAGTATCAATTCATAATATCAAAAATTTATCATCATGTTTTCTTTATTTAAATGATGATATGTTATTAGGCAAAAAATTAGATATAAGACATTTCTTCAATGATTATGGATTATTAAACATCTATTATAATGGATGGAGTGCTCCAGAAGAAGAACAAGCAAAAAAGAATAGTTGGCATAAAAGTGTTTCATTTTCTAACAAATTGGTCAATGATAAATTTCACAATGGAGAAGTTGTTAAACATCCATATGTTAGTCATCATTGTTATTTCTTCAAAACTGATACATTAAAAGAAATGGAGTCTGTTTGGCCTTATCAATTTGCCAAAACACGAACCCACAAATTTAGAGAAGCCAATGACTTAGCAATTCCATTTTTACATGGAGCGTTCACTGCAGAAACTGGAAAAGGAATATATATACCAGAAAGAAATTATTACTATGGCTCATTCACATCAGATAGAATAAATAACTTGAAAGTGTATAAAGATATTCAAAAAAGTCATCCTCAATGTATTTGTTTAAATGATGGATTTTCTGGAAATGATAATATTTTTAAGTCAGAGACTGAAAAATTGAATGAATTTTTAAATCAATATTATTCAGAGCCTTCTCCATTCGAAAAGAATGCATTTGATTTAAGTTAAGATGTATTTATGCATGTTTTATGTCTTGTTTTTATTAATTTTTTTTATTCTGAAAAAGAAAAGAACTTAAAACAAATAAGATGGTGATAAATCCACTGTGTTGTACTTCATGTATTTCTATTTGCTTTGTAGTTGTATTAGTAGTAGCTAATTTTGGAATAATGATGCAAGGAACAAACAAGTTTAGTATCATTGATAGAAGAGTTAAAGCTAGCGTCAAGTATTTTGATGTTCCAGCGATTAAAAATAAGGCATGTCCTAATGGTATTGATGCTGTTTGGTTATGGGTTAATGGAAGTGATCCTGTTTTCCGTAAGGCTCTTGAGGAAAATGGAAGAAAAGGAGGTGCAGGAAGATATAGAGATTACAATACATTACAATACTCTATACGTTCTGTATATAATTTTGCACCATATATTAAGAATTATTATATTGTTACAATGGGACAAATTCCTGATTTCTTAAATACTTCATCTCTTACTTTTAGAGACTACAAATTACGAATAGTTGACCATAAAGAAATATTCCCTAATAATAAAGATTTGCCAGTATTTAACTCAAACGCACTAGAAGTATCAATTCATAATATCAAAAATTTATCATCATGTTTTCTTTATTTAAATGATGATATGTTATTAGGCAAAAAATTAGATATAAGACATTTCTTCAATGATTATGGATTATTAAACATCTATTATAATGGATGGAGTGCTCCAGAAGAAGAACAAGCAAAAAAGAATAGTTGGCATAAAAGTGTTTCATTTTCTAACAAATTGGTCAATGATAAATTTCACAATGGAGAAGTTGTTAAACATCCATATGTTAGTCATCATTGTTATTTCTTCAAAACTGATACATTAAAAGAAATGGAGTCTGTTTGGCCTTATCAATTTGCCAAAACACGAACCCACAAATTTAGAGAAGCCAATGACTTAGCAATTCCATTTTTACATGGAGCGTTCACTGCAGAAACTGGAAAAGGAATATATATACCAGAAAGAAATTATTACTATGGCTCATTCACATCAGATAGAATAAATAACTTGAAAGTGTATAAAGATATTCAAAAAGTCATCCTCAATGTATTTG
>NW_001914869.1:121782-138722 GCF_000208925.1 Entamoeba histolytica HM-1:IMSS | reverse complement strand
AATTTTTTTTATTCTGAAAAAGAAAAGAACTTAAAACAAATAAGATGGTGATAAATCCACTGTGTTGTACTTCATGTATTTCTATTTGCTTTGTAGTTGTATTAGTAGTAGCTAATTTTGGAATAATGATGCAAGGAACAAACAAGTTTAGTATCATTGATAGAAGAGTTAAAGCTAGCGTCAAGTATTTTGATGTTCCAGCGATTAAAAATAAGGCATGTCCTAATGGTATTGATGCTGTTTGGTTATGGGTTAATGGAAGTGATCCTGTTTTCCGTAAGGCTCTTGAGGAAAATGGAAGAAAAGGAGGTGCAGGAAGATATAGAGATTACAATACATTACAATACTCTATACGTTCTGTATATAATTTTGCACCATATATTAAGAATTATTATATTGTTACAATGGGACAAATTCCTGATTTCTTAAATACTTCATCTCTTACTTTTAGAGACTACAAATTACGAATAGTTGACCATAAAGAAATATTCCCTAATAATAAAGATTTGCCAGTATTTAACTCAAACGCACTAGAAGTATCAATTCATAATATCAAAAATTTATCATCATGTTTTCTTTATTTAAATGATGATATGTTATTAGGCAAAAAACTTAAACCAGAACATTTCTGCAGAAAAGATGGAAAAATTAATGTTTATCATAATGGATGGAATGCTCCAGAAGAAGAAAAAATGAAACAAAATTTATGGCATAAAAGTGTTGGAACATCAAATCAATTGGTCAATGATAAATTTCACAATGGAGAAGTTGTTAAACATCCATATGTTAGTCATCATTGTTATTTCTTCAAAACTGATACATTAAAAGAAATGGAAGAGAAGTGGCAAAATCAGTATAAACAAACACGAACTCATAAATTCAGACTTGGAAATGATTTAGCAATTCCATTTTTACATGGGGCATACTCAGTTGAAAGTAACAAAGGTGTTTATGTAAGAGAGAAATGGTATTATTATGGTCTTGTTGATAATAATAGAACAAACAACCTCAAAATTATTAATGGAATTAAGAAAAAGAAACCACAATGTATTTGTTTAAATGATGGTTTGGATGAGAAAGATGAAACTAATATGAGTAGTGCTATTGATAGAATGACATTATTTTTAGAAACATTAATTCCAAACCCAGCTCCATTCGAAAAGTTATACGGAAATTAATTACTTTTTTGTTTATTTAAAGTTAGACATCGGATTTGAAATGGTTTTAAAAACATCTTTTTTCTCATTTAAAATTATTTGAAACGAAATTAATTTCTTTTTAATTCAAAAATTACCTTTTTTCATTAATAATTTTCATCATTGAAGTCTTCTTCATAATATTCATTCTTATCGTCATAAACACCAACACTTCTCATAAAAAAATTTCTAAATTTATTCATTTTTTTCCTTCTGAAATACTGATGTTGAGTTGATAAACTTTTCAAAGAAATTTCTTGTTTGTTAACAATCAAATGAACATCAATATTTTCTAAATAATTTACTTTTTCTAAAAATACGGTTGATTTTAATTGAATGTTTCAATATTTTTTCTCGCTATTTCATAAAATTCAAGTTATTTGAAACACTCTTTCATTGTATATATATCATAAATTCATTTTCATTAAAATATTGTAGCTGTCTAGTCTTATAGTCATAACCCACTGGAATTACATTAAGATATATTGTAATATTTTTTTATTGTTATAGAATCAATAACCCATTCATATGTATCAGGAATATTATCACAGTAAACACTATTGTAAAACTCAAATGATGTAATATAAAAATTATCAATTAAAATAGATTTTCCTAAATAATTAAAAATTGAATAATTATTAATAGATTTGATCATTCTTTAAATATTCTTATCAGTGTGTATTGTTAAATTCCTATATGAAATACAATTTATTAATTTAATTTCAATATTCGGTATTCTTAGTTTAATAGTTAAATTATTAATAGGTGCATTAACACTAACATCTATTCCATTCACATTCTCTTCTATTGTCATAGCATGACGTAATGGGTAAATAACATTTCTTAATATAGCTTTGCCCTTTTTATTTTTGTTGATACATATATTATTCCATTATTCTGTCATTTTTCAAAAATAATTTCGTCAAAATCAGCATTTATTCTCACATCATTAATAATAGAAAGGTTCTTACAAAACACTTGTATCATTTTCAATATCGAATTTATGTATACAACATTTATTGTATTTCTATTCTTTTTCGTTCACTTTCAATTAATCAAGTTTGAATCATTTCAATTGCTATGATTTGTTTTGGTGTGAAACTATGGTTTCCACAAAGTGCATTTTGATACTCCTTCATATTCAAACGAATATTGAATATAATATGATATTGTCTTATATTTTCTTTAAAAACAAAAAATCACCATCTCCATTTCCAAATTTAAACAAACAATCAAATGATTGATTAAATAAACAAAATGCATATTCTGGTTCTTTAATATCAAATTTCATCATTCCTTCTATTCTTCCATTTGATACTAATGAAAATACAAATGATTTTGAATCATATATATAATTACCATAAATTTTATCAATTTTCTCATTAACATATCCTCCAAATTTATTTCCTTCTGAATCTTCAATAATAATTATTATATATTCTTTATACATTATTCTTTGTTTAAATACCGATGTATTTCTATTCCAATTATCAATATATGAATCAAATATAATATTTCCTACTTTTCTATTTGTCCATTCTTATATTTATTGGTTTGGAATTATTTCATAGTCATTATATTTCACTTTTTTATGTATAAAACAAAATTCTTTATCACTCATTAATGTAGTGTTTCTTTCATTCAAGACTATGTCTCTTGATTTGTTTAAGAAACTTATTTGTTTTTCAAAAGAACCAAACATTCTGTTATCATTTCTTCTTCAACCAATCCTCTAATTAATTATATTCATGACTTAGTTTTTGAGTATTTTCAAAAATATCTTCTATCATTAAATGATGAAAAAGTATGTTTATAGTATTTGTTTTAATTTTATTTTTATGTTCTTTAATTCTCATGTTAATATTTTTCATTTACTTGTTTTGACTGTTCTTTCTCTTCTCTTATCTGTTCAACAATCATTGTTTAAAGTAAATTCATTTCATTTTTCATTTATTTTGAAAATTCATCCTTTGAATATAACGTTATCACAGATATTTCAATTATATTCATTTTGTTTTGGAGTTGATTAAGTTGTTGATTGAAGTTGTCTAGTTGTTTGATGAATTTTCCAATGTGTTTGTTAAGATAAATAAACATTAATGTCTCTATTTTATGTGAAAATATTCTGAAATTCATATTGTCAAAACGTTCGAGCGTATTTGAAACATTATCAATTTGTTGATAAAGAATTATGTATAGAATAATAAGAAATAAACATTTTAAACTGGATTTGATTAGTTGTTTTTATCCATTCATAATTGTTTTAATTGTTTTTTTTTGTTTAACAGTTACGAATTAATAGAAAATAACGTTATTGTTGAAGAAAATAATAAAATTAAATCAGATTCAATTTATTTAATTTATTATTCAATTAACAATTATTTGATTATGAACTAAATAATAATTAAATAATATTAACTATGAATGAGTTGTATTTAATGCTTCTCTTCATTATTTATTCATTCTTTTTGTATTATTTTTCAATGTTAATTTTATTTCTTCTTTATTTATGTTTGAATATGTATATCAAATGAATTAAATATTACATTATATTTTAATATATTTTATTTGTGTATTTTCATATTCAATTCTTTTATTTGAAAGAAGATAGTACTTCTGAAATACTACATAAACACTAATACAATTCAAACTTCTACTCTTCCAGTTATTATTTTGTTATGACTTTTAAATAAGAAATGTATTATGTAATGTTTCAAAGAGTGTATGAATTAATTGCAGTGGAATATTACATGTTATAATATAAGAAATGATAAATATCAACAAAGAAAATAAGAAAAAATATAATAACATAGGAAATGAATTTATAAATTATGAATTAAGACTAAAATGAAGTAGATATAATAATGTAGTGGTAATGAAATTCTCTATTATTCATAAAATAAGTAAAAAGAGGAAATGAAATTCTTTAAAATTAAGGCAGAAATCAAACAAACAAAGAAGTGAAATTCTCATACTCATAGAAAAACCTAGAGAATGTATTAAACAATGAAAGTACTGTTTACAAACAAGTTGATGAATGTATTAATTTTTCTCTGAAGAAAGAAGAATAGATGAAAATTCTATTAACATTTAACTACCTAATTTTTACTTATTTTATTATTTAGTTTTTCTTTTTGTTTGATGAATAAATCATTTTATTTTATTTCTTTATATTATTGTCTTTTTATTCTTCTTTTTAATTTCTTCTTTGGTTGTTATTTGAACTTTAATGAATTTTATCTTTATTTTCTTATTTTATGTTGAATGAATATTTCATTATCATTATATTATTATGTATAATTTCATTTATAATTAACATAATCATTTATATCTTTTTCTTTTCTTATTATTCTTTCATATTACATTATTTCATTCTTTGTAATGTTAATTAGTATATTTCTTATTTAATTACTTCATCATAATCAAATAATAATTGATATTTCATTATTTGATTATTATATTTTTGTATTAATGTTTGTGTGTGTTTCTGATTTTCATTCTTCATTTCTCCCACTATTTACAATTTTTATAAAATAATCATTTAAAAAAAAAACAACATTGTTTATGTTAAAGATGAAAAAGTAAATTTACAGTTTATTAGAATATAAAACCTATAAAATGGATAGTATTATATCTTGAATCAATAGAGTATTAAATTTTAAAAAAAATTTAAAACAAATAATAAATTGGTTATTAAAATAAATACATAAAATAAATATTAATACTCTCATAATTTATTTCTTCTTTTAACATTATCTGAACAACGTCAGATTTTCATTTAATATAAATTAATTAAAAAAAGTATTGTTGTGTCTTATCAAAGTAGTATAATAAAATTAAATGAATAAATTAGTTATCATTTACAATAAAATAACATCTAAGTTATTTTATTTTTAATATTCCTATGTTTTAAGAATTATTTGAATAATCAATCTAACTTTTTTTTGAATGATAAATATGAAAATAAAAATTTTAAATCTGTTTTGATTGAATTGAAAATTAAATAAATCGTCTTAAAACAAATATTAAATACTCATACACTCAAATATAAAACAAATAACTAGTAATATTAAGAAGTATAAATTACAAAATGAATAAATTACAATGAGATTATGTTTTGAAGATGATTCTTTATTAAATGTAAATGAAGTAAATAAAAAAATTAAAAAAAAAATCAATACCAATCACTTATCTCTTACCTCCTTTCTTATGATTACCACCATTTTTTTGTTTTCTCATTTCTGTTTTCTTCTTTCCAAACATAACTTTACCATTAGTAATTTTCTTATCATCTAATTTATTAAATCTTCCTTGTTTGGCAAGTGCTTTATCTCTGAAACGTGCTTTCTTCTTTTCTTTTTTAGCTTTAAGTCGTTGAATAGCATCTTCTCTTCTTTTTTGTTTTTTCATTTTATTTTCTTCTTTTTGCATTTCAAGGTTCTTCTTTCGTTGTTCAACTGCTTCAATTTTCTTTTGAATCTTCATCAATTCAGGTCTTATTCGTTCCATATGTTCATCTGATTTAAGCATTTCTGCATAATAATCAACTGGTCGTTTATGTGGATATTTGTTAGCATTGAAATACTTTCTTGCTTGTATAACTGATTTAATTGCTTGTTGATAAAAAACTAACTCACGTTCATAGTCATTATCGATATTTTGTACTTCAGTAACATCTTCATTTGTTAATCGTAAATTTTTTTCAAATTCTTCAGGAGTTTTACCATCTTCAGTAACTATTTCTTTACACATTTGATTTAACGCTTGGACCATTTCTGGAGTATTTTCCAATTTGACAACTTCAACTTCGGTCATACAATATGATAATCTAATTCTTGTTTTTTTTTTCTTTTTTAAACCCTTTTTTCTTTTTTCTTTTCTTGTTTTATACAACAAAATATTTATAACAATAGGAATATTCCTGATAATTCATTGTAAATAAAAAACAATATGAATTTAATCTAATAAAGATTCTAGTAATAACTAAAACTGTCAGCCTCAAGACAAATGAATATATTACTGATTATTTTTCTTTTTCAATGTTATGGATTATATGACTTTCTTGATAACATTTTTTCTATTTACAAAACTCGTTTTGAAGTTTGTTCAATCTTCTATACTTAGAAATTTCTTCACTTATTATGTAGAACAGAAATAAAATTAGAGTTAGTTGTTCCTCTTCATGTGTATTTGACATTCATGGATTTTATCAAACTGAAGAATACCAACCATTTCCATTATCATATCTAGGAGGACCTTATCCATTACAACATCCATATTATTGTGGAATATCATGTTATTTGAAAAGTTATAATTCACCAATGGTACATTATTCTAGTTATCCAACACAATATGATAATGATGATATTTGTTGGTCTAAAGAACTTCCCAATTACTTTTTAAGGATTTATCCAAAACCATTATTCATTTCAATTCATCATTCAAACACAGCAATATTTTATCCTGGGTTTCAAACAATACAATATTATAATCCACAAGACTTTGAATATTCTAGAGGAATTGAATTTGGTAAATCCACATTCTTTATATTTTATGATGTCTCAAGTTCTAATAGGAATTTTAAAGAAAAGCGAAATGGAGTATCACTTCTTATTAATTCTATCAGTCCACTACAACAAGTTCGTTTAGTTATTTTTAATAATGAAGCCAGAGTATTACAAGGATTTATGGATATTACTCATAGTTCAATCTATAGAATGTCTGATAATGTTTGTCAATTTACTACATATGGAGGAACAAAACCAAAAGAACCTTTTTTATTAATGAGAGATTATATTTTAGAATATAATTTAACAGGAAATGATGCACATATTATCTTTATTAGTGACATGAAAGTATATCAATCAAAGAAAACATTACATGAATCTATTAGTTTATTAAGAAATCGAGTGAGACAACATTTTAATAGTTTTCAATTACATATGTTAGACTCTTCTGAAGATAATATGGGAAGAAGTGATTGGATGAAAGAATTTGCTTGTGAATTTGATGGACATTATCTTCAATATCGAGGAAATAAAGAACAAATAATCCAAACAATGCAAAAATTCATTCATATATTAAAATATAGAATGAATGCTCTTCCAGTTGGAACACAATTTCCATTTGTAAAATTAAGAGATGTTGATTATGGTACTTTTTATCCAAGTGGTGTTGCTATAGTTAAACCATATTATGTAGATGTTCATTTAATTGATACTCTCTTTCCTCTACGTCATGCATGGACATTTACAGCTGTATTTTTACCAGGAGCAATTCCTCGTTCATATATAGGAGATGGAGATCCTAATTATTATCCATCTCCTACCATTGATAGAGTAAGAAAGTATGTTTTAGATACTAAAATTGGATATCAATGTGATTCGTTCAATGAGTTTAATAGTGAAGAACAAAAATTAATTGTTGATAGTCTTAATGGATTTGATTATGATTGGAGATCAAAAACAGAAATAAAATTTTGTCCATATAATCGTTTGATTAATGAATCAGATAGAACAAACCAAACTTATTTTTGTTATCAAACACCAACATGTCCTAATATTGACTCTTTTTCAAAACAAGAATATAATTTTCAAATTCAAAAAACTTGTTCATCTGAAATGTCATCAATGCTTCTTGTGTTGTGTATTTTATTCTTTTTTTACTAATTGAATAGTTTTTTGTTAAAAAAAAACTTTTATTTACAATAAGATGAGTCAAATACAAATTACCTCATCACCAACAGTAGTAAATTTTTCTCCATCAACACTTTCACAAGGAATTGAATATAGTACTACTGACTTTAGTACTAACACTATTGAAGACTCAACTTGGACCCAATCAAATATGCAAAAAATATGGGATGCATCTGATCCATGGATTAGTCAAATCCTTTCCCTTCAACAAACAAATAACCAAAACCAAACACAACAAGTGACTTCACAACCACAACAATCATTTCAAAATATCCAACAAATATATACCCAACAACAACCAAATTTAGTTAACAAACAGTTAATTCAAATGGCAACACATCAAATGATTATTGATCATATTAACCAACAAAATGAAATCATTTTTGAAAATGAGTTGATAAAAGTATTTGACCATATTAAAAATTCAACAAAAGATATAGAATTGATTAAATACAAATGCAAAGAATTAGTTAGTTCTATATACCTTCAAAATAACCCAAACCTTAATCAGAATAAAGTTGTCAAAATGATTCATGATTATGCTTTTAGTCAAACAACATCAGAACAGTCTTATTATGATAAGGTTGGAATTAAAAATGAAATAAAACAAGAAGATTTAATAGATGATCAACTGATAAACGAACAAAAAAAAATTGAGGAAGAACAAAATAAACAGCAAAGTCATGAACAAAATGAAAGTAGTAAAAATGAAAATAATTATTCATTAATTGATGGATGTGATTATCCTTTTGTATATGAAAATCCTTATTTAAGTGATAAACAATTAGATAATAAGATTCATGAATTGGACATAATTGATAAATCAGAACATATTTTAATTCTTGAAGCATCTTTACAAAGAAATAAAGACCAAAAAGAATTATGGATTCAACTTGCTATTGAATTAAATTATGAAGAACGAGATGATATTGCAATAAAAGCATTGAAAGAAGCAGAAAAATGTACAGATAATCTTAGTGATGAAATGAAAGAAATGTATTATGAAAATTCTTTATCTATATTATTTAACACTGATAATAAAGAACTTATCTTGTCTAATATTCAAAAAAAGTATCAACTAACTACTACTTTTTTACAAAAAGAATCTATTGAACAAAAAGGATATAAAATCCTTCAAGAAGTTGAATCTATTAATAATAGTCAATGTTTATATGATAAAGCTATATTGAATTTAATTATTGGAGATGGAGAAGCTGCTGCACATTATTTTGAACAATTCTGGGAAATAAAAGGGAGTATAGAGTGGAATAGAATTGGAGTTGCTTATGAACTATCATTTAAACATCAAGAAGCAATTAATTGTTTTTTGAATGCACTAGAAATTGATCAACAAAATGCACGTATACATAATAATTTAGGATTATCATACCAAGCATTAAATATGTGGACAGAAGCAGTAGAACATTATTGTGAGTCTTTACTAATTGCAGAAGGAAATGACACATGGGACCTTCTATATGTAGCATTACTTATGTGTGGATATGATGACTTAGCTGAGAGATGTAAAGAGGAGAACAGAGATTCCATGGTAATATCTGATGTGTTTGATACGATAACACATTAATTGAATGAACCAAAATATTTAAATTTAAAAAATGTTCAAATTAAGCAACAACAGAAAAACGAGTTGGGATTGGATCATTAGTACATTTGTCTTGAATTGATCTTAAATATGTTTGAGAAACAGGTTCAGGATCCATTTCATCAGTATGGAAATTAGATAATAATTGATAAATGATATTTACTGACAATGATGGGAACGTTGTTTCCAAGTCATTTACAGCAATAACATGATGTAATATAAAGACATTAGCAATATCAGTGACTACATTCATTTGAGAATATTGATCTTTAATTGTTTGAAAATGTTTATCAGAACTATACATATCCATATATGACATAACATATTTTATTTGAAATCCTTTACTACAACAAATTTTTTCTGGTTGAGTGAATAAAGTATCTAATACATAATAAGCAAGAAAATGATATAATTGTTTAATTGTTAAGGAAATAACTTCTTCTTCAATTCCTTTCTCTTCTATTACATCATAAATATGTTTAATCATTTCCATTATTTTAAAAGCATTAACTTGTTCAATATCATTTGTATTATTTTCAAACACACTTCTATTACTAAATATACATGAATCTATTAAAGGAGTAATATCTTTTCCAACACTTTCAACATATTTTGATATAATAAACTTTCTTGAATCTTCTTCTGTATATTTATTTAACATTTCAATCATTTGTTCATTACTGACAGTTTCTTCAAATACTTTTTTAACTTCTTCTATTTCTTTTGGTTTTTCTTCTTTAACAATTTCTTGTTCTTCATTTTGAATTGGTTGTATCTGAGCTGTTTCAATTCCTTCAATTATTTCATCTTTCTCTTCAGTTTTTGGTAGTGTCGTTTCTTTAGGTGGTAACTCATCTAAAAACTCTGGTTCTTCATTCTTAACTGACTCATCTCTTTCTTTCATTTGTTTTTGTCTTAATTCTTCTTCTTCTTTTTCTTCCCTAGCTTTCATTTGTTGAATTAATGAAGCATGAATTGGATCTGGTCCTTGATTTGTTGAGTATTCTTCTTCACTGTCTAATACAAAACATTCAGTATTTTCAGAATTTCCAGTTGAAACTCCTTGGGTACTTGTAATAGAAATCAGTAACTTAGCTTTTAAAGTTTTTCCTTTTGCTCTCATTTCACATATAACATTTTCTGTTTTCCCATCTAAATCAGCAAATTGAGCTAAATCAATAACACCAGAACAAATCTTTTTTCCATTTATATTTTCTAAAATAAATTGAACTAACTTTTCTTCATAATACCCAGCTTTAGCTTTTTCAAATAAAGTACAATGAAGACTAATAGTAGCACCAGTCACATCTGTTTTTGAGTCTGTTATTTGTATTGGATTAAACTTTCCTTTATTACTTTCTTTTTTACCTCTTCTCCATCTTAATATTACTTCTTTTGAACTACCAGTAAAATCACAAATCTTATCAACACTAATAACATAGTCTTGTTTACATTTTTTCTTAAACATATTGAAAGCCATTAATAGACAGTGATTAGAATGAAATAATTAGTCCAATCACTTTTGTATGACACGTGTCCTATTTTAACACTTTATTTAGTTAGTGGATTATAGTTTTATTTATTATTTTTTTAATAGTTTCTTCTACTTTTCCATTTTTAGAATAATTAAAAAACAAAAATGTTTGGATTGTCTCAAATTATCTTAGCTTTTAAGGAGAAAAGAAAAACAAAAAATAATAAAAAGAAAAACTTAATTGATTATTCTAAATGAAAAGAAGTGAAGCACCAACTGATTCATCTCCTTTTCATCTTCCTGAAACCCAACCAAAAAAAGAGAATACAAGTGAAGGTCCAAAAGAAGAAGAAAAAAAAGAAAGAATTAAAAAATTTAAAGTTGCAGTAATATTTTCATATGTTGGAAGAGGTTATTTTGGGTTAATGTATTTAAATAACAATCCTAAAACTATTGAAGGTGAAATTGAAAATGCAATGTATAAAGCTAAATGTATTTCTGAAGATAATAAACATGATTTAAAGAAAGTTGGTTGGTCTCGTTGTGCAAGAACTGATAAAGGTGTTTCAGCAGCAAATAATTTAATTTCATTAAAAATGGGACTTGATGGAAATTACATTGAAAGAATTAATTCTTTTTTACCAGAGACTATTCGTATTCAAGATGTTGTAAAAGTTAGTCATTCATTTAATGCTAAAACTCGAGTCGATTCTCGTACATACGAATATATTTTTCCTTCTTATGCGATTCAAAAAATTGATAGTGAACATCCAGAAATTAATGTAGAATATAATCCACAACAAGAAGATATTGACTATTTTAATTCTGTGATTAGTAATTATGTTAAAACTCATAACTTTCAAAATTATACTTTTAATACTAAAGAAACTAAAGCTGACAGTAAATCTAACAACAGATATATTATTTCTATGTCTGCTCAATTGGTTCAAAGAAATGGACTTAATGTTATTGCAGTTTCAATTCATGGACAAAGTTTTATGTTATGGCAAATTAGAAGAATGATTGGATTTGCTATTGTATTAACAAATTTTAGACTTCCAATTGAACAAATGAATGAAATTATGAAAACATCATTTACATTAATTAATTGGCGTTCAGTTATTCCAACAGCTCCAGCCCATGGACTTTTCCTTGATCAATGTCATTTTGGAAATCATAATGAACGTCTTCAAAGAGACACTTCAAATAATTCAAAAACAAACATTAATAGTGAAGAAACTCTCAAAAAATGTATGGAATTTAAAGAGAAATATATTTGGAATGATATTATTAATTTTGAAAAAGAAGAACAACCATTTGCTAAATACATGAAAGAACAGGTTAATTATACTAAAATTTATGATGTGTTAACTGGAAAAGTAACATTAGAATATTATAACTCTATTCATAAACCTTCAATACAAACACTTTCACCTGACGAAGAACAAGAAGAAAATTAATTTAATTATTATTAATTTAATAATATAAGGTTCTTTATATAAAAAGATAGTATAAAAAAGTATGAAATCAATAACAGCAACTTAATTTAATTAGCATCATTACCAGCATGATTATTCTTTCTCTTTCTTCTTCCATTAATTTCTGGATTAGTTAATGGTGTATTATCAGCTAATTGAATGAGTGGTTCAGATTCAACTCTAACAAGGAAGGATGGAACGTCAACAACTTGTTTACCAACTTTAATCATTTTTCCTCTAATAAGAACTCTAGCATGATGAATGGATTTAGCAAATCCTTTTCTGTAAACAAGAGTTTGAAGTCTTCTTTCAAGAAGATTTTCTTCTTTAAGGGCAAGAACAAATTCCAACTTGTTTTGGTCTCTTGGGAGAATACCAAGGTTGTGAAGTCTTCTAAGAAGAGCTGCACCTTCAAGAAGTCTCTTTGGATCTTTAGCATCTTTCATTAACATAACTTTAGCAATAGTTCTCATATGTCCAAGCATATAGTGAACACGTTGAATTTCCTTTTTATTTTTCAATCCAAATTGACCAACAAGTTTAAGTTCTGCATCAAATCTTTCTCTTTCGTATGGTACCTTTGGTGTTTTGTAAGTGATACTATGATTTCTTAAACAACGTCCCATTGCTGTTGTTCTTAGTACTTTTTCAAGATTTCTCAACGGCTAGGGTTTAATACTATTTTCTTTAATTTAATTTATTATTTTTTACTATAATTGGAAAAAAAATTTAGAATAAAATAACATTTTATTATTTAATAAAATTAATATCATTAATTTTTATGTTATTGAAAGAACTTTCTTGAAAGAACTTAAAAAGAAACCAAGAAAATGGCAGAAGAAACCATTGCAATAGATGTAGAAGATAAACCAATTAGAATATTGACATATAATATGTATCTTAGACCAATGTTAATATCAGCAGCTGGACATGATCATAAAGATTCGAGATTGAAAGTATTTTGTAAAGAACGATTAAAAGATTTTGACATCATTTGTTTTCAAGAAGTCTTTAAGGAATTAAATTGGAGAAGAGAAAAATTATTAAAAAAAGCTAAAAAAGCTGGTTTTAAGTATCGAATTCAAACAGAAAAACCTTTGTTTCCACTCTTCCTTTGTGATGCTGGATTAATTATTATAAGTAGATTTCCTATTGTAGAGAATCAATTCAAACTATATAAAAGAAGTATTTATGCTGATGCTGTTGCTTCTAAAGGTGTGCTTTATGCAAAAATTGAAATACAGTCTAATAAGTATTTACATGTATTTAATACACATACACAAGCAGATTATACTTTAGACCCAGAGAAAGCCAAACCCTCAAGAGATGTAAGGTTAAGTCAAATCAGGAAATATGCTAAATTTGTTCAAAAGAAATGTAATAATGATACATTTCCTGTGATTTGCTGTGGTGATTTTAATGTAAATGGAAGGGCTGGAACTGATGGAACAACAGAAAGTCCAGAATATACAGAATTTCTTCAAAACTTTCATTTTGATAGTGGAGAACTTATTGACTTACTTCTTAGAGATAATCATGGCATTCAACCAGTAACTTTTGGTGATTCATTTATTGATGAGAATGGTACTGAAACACCATGTGATACAGAAATTACTTATGAAGTATCATGTATGGATAAATCACGATTAGATTATATGTTTCATTGGAAAAAACCAAATGAAAATCCAGTTATTACTTGTAAGAATTGTCGTGTAGATAAATTTCAGGTAAGTGGGAAAAAATATCCATTTATGTCAGACCATTTTGGTGTAACATGTGATATATTTCTTTGATTTATACATCATAATTAGTATTGTTATTAACATAATGAAAAGGGTTTTTATTTTTGTTAATTTTTATTAATTTTTTTTTATTTCATTGTTTATATGTACAAGAAACAATTAGAGTCAATTTTCATTCAATGTCTTCTTGGTTATTTTCCTAAAGAAATATCTCTTATTGATTTTATTTGTGTCTCAAAGAGAATATATCAAAGTGTTATTAATTATAAATTAGAATATAGATGGTTTAATCAATTATCAGAAAAACAAAAACTTCTTTTTAGTGGGATAAAAGAGAAAGTTATTGATATATCAAAATTAAATGAAAATGATATTAAATATTCTACACTTATTTTAAATTGTGAAGATTCATCAAAGAAGATAAGAGAGCCTTTTGCTTCTCATGTATCTGAAATTTATATTACATCAATTTCACAAATTAATTTTAATGAGCTTCCATTACTTTCAAAAGTTAATATACTTCTTTCTTATTCAATACCCAAAAATTTAAAAAACGTATCATTACCTAAACACATATTATTTGTTATTCATGCTAAAAAATTTAAACCAATTTATGAACTTGTTAAATCAAATCCACAAACCACATTTATTGGTTATGTTTTTGAAATTTCACAAAATGATATTACACTTATGAACGAATTATCAAATATTAAAATTTTGTTTCAGCATTGGGAATCATTATTTCCATGGCCTAGTCTTGATGTATCACGATTCATTTATACTGGAATTAAATTCTATTTAGAAGATAATATTCCTGAGTCTTTCACCAAATTTATTATTAAACGTGGGTTAATTGAAACATTCATACGTAGAAAAGGAGGTTCTTCAAAAGTATTTCTTGATTTACAAAGATCATTATTAGAAGGTATAAACATAGATAATGTTGGTTCACCTTTAATGGTATATGTTCCAAAATCACTTGAAATAATTTCTTCAGAATCGCTAGTAAATATTGACATTCAAGGGATGAGATTATGCACTCATATGACTTCATTAAATTTAACCCATTTAAAAACTACAAATTTTCCTACATCTATTCAAAGTTTAGAATTAAGGATAAATACTAACATTGAGGAGTTGAATCTTAGAGAGTTTAGACAACTTAAAGATGTGACTCTAGATAGTTATAAGAAATTAGTTATATTAAAATTACCACAATTAACATTACATTCACTTAATTTAACAAATTGTCAAAGACTAAAAAGTATAGACGGTAATAAGATATGTTCTATATCAGTTTGCCAATGTCAACAACTAAAAGAATTTAAAGTTAGTTATTCTAAACTTTTGCTCAGTTCATTCTCTAAACCAATAAAATTCATTATTTCTACTCAAGTACAAAACTTAATTCTAGAGAATGTAATTGAATTGTTTTCTCGTCAAATTCCTTTCAAAGTACAAAGAATTGAATTAAAGTCAGAACCAAGTGAAGAACTAATTTGTTCATTAATGAAATTAGAAGTTAATACTTTAGTTTTATCAAATTATCACTATGGATTAGAACAATTAAAAGTTAATCAAGTTATATCTGTTTCAGATGGTGTTGATAATTTTAATTTCAAATATCCATCTGAAGTAATTATTTCACCTCATCATTCTATAGAATTAGAAACAATCTCTATTGGAAAAGAATCAGCTGTTCAACTACTTGTAATAAACAAAGCTAAAGTAGAAGAACTTATTCTAACTGATTCGCATGTACGTTGTTTACGTCTTGAATCTAGTACTATTGTTCATTTTATTCAATCACCAATGCTTGAAAAAATAGTTAAGTTAAATTCAACAATTGTTAATGGAAGAAGTCTTGAAGGGATTGTTCAAGAAATTTATGAAGACAATGACCAAAAGAAAGAAGAGTCAAGTGATTCATCTAGTTTTTATTTTATGTTTTTTATAACAAAAATAGTAAACAACGGCGAAGTGAACTTTTAATTCAAAGGGTGAATGAGTGCATTGAAGATATTAAATCAAAATAGCGAGGCAAGTAGACGTGATCAATCTCTTATGATGAATATGCATGCAGCAAGATCGTTAGAGGCAATATTAAAAACAAACTTAGGACCAAAAGGAACATTGAAGATGTTAGTTAGTGGTTCAGGTGGAATTAAGTTGACTAAAGATGGCAGGGTATTACTTAATGAAATGGTTTGGTTATTTCTTCTTTTCTTTTTATTGATCTACTTACATTATAGCATATTCAACATCCAACTGCAAATCTTATTGCACGTGCTGCTACATCACAAGATGATATTGTTGGAGATGGAACTACATCTACTGTATTGTTGTGTGGTGAAATTATGAAACTATGTGAACCATATTTAAATGAAGGAATTCATCCAAGATTGTTAGTTGAAGGGATTGAATTAGCAAGACAACATTTATTTGATTATTTACCAAAAGTTGTAAAGAAGATTGATTGTAATGATCAATTAGTTCTTGAACATGCAGTAAAAAGTGTTATTGGAACAAAAATTACTATAGACTTTGTAGATCAATTATCAAAAATGATTGTTGATGCAGTAAAACTTATTAAAATTGATAATACCATTGATTTGTTTATGGTAGAAATCCAAAGTATGAAACATAAATTTGCAACAAATACAGAACTTATTAAAGGATTAGTCATGGATCATGGAACTCGACATCCAGGAATGCCTCATGATATAAGAAAATGTATTTGTATTAACATGTA